>NC_056729.1:990175299-990445299 GCF_019279795.1 Protopterus annectens
TTGGTTTTTTATTTCATAGACTTGGTGGGATGTCCACTCCTTCACAAAGTCACTGTAGCCCCATATTTTCACCACCTTTTGATGACTGTCTGCACTGTGTCCATGTTATGTGCAATGCTGTGGAAATGTTGTGGTGCCCTTTTCCAGGCTGATACATCTCAAACATGTGGTTCCATAGCAGCTTTGTCAGCTCTATGTGAACCATGGCTGTTGCTGTAGCAGGCAACTGGGTATATGTTAGGATAATCCTGGTAGGATAGCTGACTGTTAGTTTCTGTTAATCAAAGAGTCTCTGTAATTGGTGGCTGTTGTGTACCAAATAAGATGTACTGCTGTAGTTATATTGAAAGCTGCCTCAACACAGTACTAGCTTCAGCCTGTGCACATATATGGATCTAGGTTGTTGTGCTATTATGTGTCATTATTATTCCCCTAACAGATTTGTTTGCTTTAGAATTGAATTGTACAGGTTATAGGTCACACGAAAGGTTGGCAGAATTCTGAACTTGTCTATTTTGCTCTCATTTTTGAATATCACACATATCTCACACTCTAACAGGTGTGTACACCATGTATATACACTGCATACCAGTAATGTCTACAATATGACCCTAGTTTTGAGCCTTCATCCCCCCATTTTGTCGGCATTTGTCCAGATGTCCTGCAATGACAGGTTGTGAGGTATGCTACAGATATGTGACATCTCCAAATTAGCCCAATCATGACCACCATGATGCAATGCAGTAAACACCACCACAGGTGAACATACAAATATTGCCAAATGGCTGAGTGTAACAGTTGTGTGCATGGTCACATGCATTAACTTTAGCATGCCTGGGGTAGTGGTGAGACACAACAGGAAAACCCCCTACTTACTGGGTTTATGCTGTCCCATGTGCAGACCAGAGGGACCTATGTAGTTGTGAGGGAGAGGTATTGCCAGCAGATTCGTATTAGGCATTGGTACAAGATGAATGCTACATTTCTGCACAGTACACACTATGATTTTACACAATTTGCTGTCCTTCGCCATAGATGTGCACTTGTGTGCATTACTACACCCCACCCACTGATCCATTTTGCACTGACATATGCATCTAGAGACTCTGTAGAAGACAGTTTAAATGCTAATGTATTACATTGATGTGCACTTTGGCCTTACCTGGATGCTCCTCACCTGTTGCCTGTGTGCCACCCACCTCCACGACTGCTGTTTCCCATGTTTGAGTTTGTGTGGGGGCTACCTCAAGGTTGGCAAGAAGCTCCTCTGTTGTCGTAAGTGGGGTCTGAATGGCTGGCCCCCCACCTGTGGCAGTACAGTCCCTCGCTACAGCAGCATCCCTATGCCGGGCACAATGTATCAGGTAATTTGCTCTATGTGTAACCTGATGGTATGTGTATCCATGGTGGCCCAACACATTCACTCTGTGGACCATCTCATCTGACAGTGCAGTCTGCTCCTGCAGATTTTGCCGGCTACAGCCAGAAAGGATGTCATAGTTTAAGATTACAGCTTTTGTGATGCCTGCTGTCTCCGCATAGGTATAAGGCAGTTGCTGCTACGTGGCACTCTGAAGACATACACAGGGAAACACATCACAGAACCTCAGACATTGCCCAGAGTTTTTTACAGAGCCAGAACATGAATATGGACTATCATTAGCCAACACTTGCAAACACAGCATGCCCCTGTATCTGGCAGCACTGTATGAACATGCATTCTACTCCTGGTCCTGATGTCTCATGTTCCAGCAATGAGGGCCAGTACATTGTATAAACCACCAATCATCATTCACGTTTGTGTAGAGGGATGACAGTGGCCGTGTTCCTTGCAGATGGGATGTCAATGGTGCTCAGGCTTTGCTTGCATAGAGTGTGTAATGGAGCTGTAAGCATATGCCTGGGTTCATATATGATACAGACTGGAATGTTATCAGGCACCAAGGGGACTTGCTTTTGTTAACTTTGATTAGGCAGTTTGCACCTGATCCATGATGATGAGGGGAGGGGTGTGTGTGCTGTGCATATCCACCTATACTGATGGTGATCCAGGGGGGTGATGTTTGTCCTAAACTTGTTTGCAGCAGCTTGACTGTAGCTATAGTGTGTGTGTATGTGCTGTGAGTGATCACCATTACAGGGTGGGTTGGGTTGGTGCCTCTGACACTGTAGATGTATGTGAAGATGGCCTTGTGATTTCCCTTAGTGGATGTGTTCAATTTGTACTCATAGTTAACCTTACAGTAATCCATCTGTGACCTAATATAGTTTCATAGTTTCATAGTTTCATAGTATAGTACTAGGCTATCTGCCCTGGGGCATTTGTAAGCCTAGCCATAGTGATGTGGCTTTTGCCACCCCATGAAGTGGTACAAAAAATGTACAGAATAAATTTAGAATACTGTGCCTCTGTCTAGTAGTGACACAATGAAGGTCCCCTTATATAATAGAATTAGTTTACAGTGCCCCTGTCAAGCAGTGACACAGATGTGACCCCCGGGGTAAACTTACGATCTCCCATCCACTCATCAAGATTTCTCTTGAAAAGAGTCAGTGAGGGGCTCTGCCTAATATGAACTGGGATCTTGTTCCAAAGCATGGGAAGCCTCTGGGTTATGAATCTATCCCTCCAGCATGTCCTATTCATACTTGTGCCGAGGTTTAGGTCTTTAGCTCTCGTGGTCCTGGTGGATTTGGATTTTTTGAGGTGGAGCATGTCCATCAGATCCTGATTGGACATGGCCTTGTACGTCAGGCAGAGATCACCTCTGAGCAGGTGGTATGCTACTGAATAGAGCTGAAGTTTCTTTAGTCTGGCAGAATAAGACATGTGTTGGAGACCCTTGATCCTTTTGGTGAGGTACTTTTGTGGTCTCTCCAGCTGTTGCAAATGCCGTGTGAGGTACATACCAAATGGGGCATTGTACTCAATCATGGGTCTGATGAGGGAGGAATATAGGGATACAATGACATCCTTGGATCTGGATGTGAATCCCTTCATGATGAGGTGTGCAAGGTAGAATGTTTTTCTAACCACTTTGGCAATGTGGGTGTCAAATGAGAGGTCGCTGTCGACTTGGGTCCCTAGGTCTCTGATTACTTTTTCCATACTCAGTGGGTTGCTGTCTATGTGATAATTTGTGGGTACTTTGTTTTTCCCAAAGGGGATGACTATACATTTTTGGCATTTAGTTTAAGGCCATGACTCCGGCACCAGTTGTCCGTTTCTGTGAGACCTTTTTGTAGGATGTGTGTGTCTGCTGGTGTATCGACTATGGCGCCTAGTTTGCAGTCATCTGTGAACTTTGTCAGCCACAGCCCTCCCATGTTTGCTTTAACATCTGAGAAATAAATGCCGAACAAGAGGGGTCCCAGGACAGATCCCTGTGGGACACCACTTGTGACTGGCTTTGAGTCTGACATTGCTCCAGCGATTTTAACTTTATGGGTTCTGTCCTTTAGCCAGTTTGCAACCCATCTAGTGACATAAGGGTTTACTTTTAAGCTGTTTAGCTTATCTATGATGCCTGAGTGGGGTATTGTGTAGAAGGCCTTAGCCAAGTCCAGGTATGCTGTATGGACTGCTTTGCCCTCATCAATGGCTCTAGTGACTGTTTTGAAAAAGTCAACCAGGTTTAAAAGGCAGGATCTGCCCTTTACAAAGCCAAACTGGGTGGGGTCAAGTGTCTGTAGGTCCCCTATGTCTCTGTTTATGAGTTCCATAATGATTCTTTCCATAGCTTTGCAGACCAGGCTGGTTAAGCTTATGGGTCGGTAGTTTCCAGGGTCTGTAGAGGCACCCCCCCCTTGTGGACTGGGACCACTGTTGCTGTACGCCAGTGTTCAGGTACATATCCCGAAGTAAGGCTAAGGTTAAATAGCATTTTTATGTGTGGGTTTAGCTCCTCTTGGAGTTCACATAACACGCAACCCGGGATACCATCAGGTCCCATTGATGCTGTGTTTTTTGCTTTGTTTAGGGCGGTTCTCACTTGGACATCTGAGATGACAGGGAGATTACATTCAGCTGGGATAAGTATTTCTTCTTTTGGGGTGAAGGAGGGAGAAATTTGCACTGAACCTGTCAGCCAGAATGTTGGCAATATCTGTGGGTTCAGTGTATTTTATGTTGTTGTGAACCAACTCTGAGCATATCTGAGGGTTTCCACCCAGGTTTCTAACATAGCTGAAGAAGGCTTTGTGGTTATCTTTAGTGTCCTTAGCGATTTTTCTCTCAAAGTTGGCCTTGGATGTTTTTATGAGAGAACGTAGTTTTCTGATAATGTTGATCAGAGATGTCTTCCCTTCATGGGATTTTGCTCTGACGTGCAGTAGCTTCCTTCTTTTGTTATACAATTTGTTTATGGCTGAGGTCCACCAGACAGGACGCTTACCTTTGGTGGAGAAGGACTTGGATTTGTTTGAGACTGCATGATCCATGCATTCTTGGAGATGTCCATAGAAAGCATTTGTGAAGGATTCAGCATTGTGGAATGTGGTATCCACTGGCACAGTGGACTTAAAGGATACCATCTCAGTCTTAAGAAGAGTGAAGTCTGCTTTTGAGAAGTTTTTCACTGTGGTCTTTTGTGCTGGGGTGGAGGTGGGATATGCATATTCAGGGTGATTAGTTTGTGGTCAGATCTCACTAGTGAGGGGTATACTTCCGGTGTGGAGCATTTTGTCCCCATGTTTGTGATGATCAGGTCTAGTATATTATCTCCCCTAGTGAGAGGTGACTAGTTGTTCCAGTGCATTTGAATTTATGAATTCCAGGAACCTTTGGGCTAGGGTATTAGGGCTAGAATAATGTACCCAATCTATGTTCTGGTAGTTGAAGTCTCCCAGTATGATGGTATTTTGTGATACATTCATATCCTCCAATGTCTTCAGGAAGGCTGAGTGGGGTTCTTGAGATTGGGAGGGTGGTATGTAACATGCTATAGCAGTTTTGCCTATGGTTAGTTGCACCTGTATGGTCTCTGATGCTTCATGTGTTGCTACTAACCTGGAGGTGTGGGTGTCCTTGATGAATATGGACACTCCCCCTCCCTTTGTGGTTCGGTCCGGGTTTTGGGGCCAAAAAGCATGATATGAGGTATAGCCTGGTAGCGCTGGGGTGCTCTCTGGAGCCTTGAACCAGGTTTCAGTTACTGCACAGATGTCGATGTTCTCCATGCTGAGGAGTGCATCAAGTGCCTGCATCTTGAGATTTAGACTTCTGGCGTTGAGCAGCATTACCCTTAGTTTTTTTCCATTTTTGTTTTCTAAGGAGGTGGGTTTGTCTTTTGAGCCTTGCCTAAAAAGGCACTATGGGGGTGGCAAGAGCCTTAGCCAATATCCGGAAGGCCAGTGGTGACAGGTGTAAGCCATCCCTTGTGAAACAGCGTGGCTTGTCCAACATGTCATCCCAGGCAGACAGACATTGGATCCGCTTAGAATGACACCAGTACTTGAGCCAATTGTTAAAGCTGATCATCTTGTCTTTGTATTGTGGTATCATTCTTGGTGAGGGCAGGATGCTGCTCAGGGTCAGGGTCATACCAGCCTGGGCTACATAATCAGAGAGCTCGTCTATGTCTCTTTTCATGTAGTCCAGGGAGGTACGTCTCAGGTCATTCACACCAGCATGGACAATGATGGAGTCATATTTGTACTTGCTTTGGTGTGACTTGAGTGCGTGTGTTATGTGGCAGATCCTAGCTCCCAATAGACAGCTCACAGTCACCTTCTCCTTGTTCAGCCTGGCCAGCTGGACATCAGTGTGTCTGACTATAGAGTCACCTATTACTAGTGTATCAGGCAAGGTGTTTGGCTTTAAGGGCTGTGATTGGTTGACACACTGATTTATTGAAGTATGTGTTGCATGTGTTTTGTTTTGAGGTGGTAGATTTTTGGATGTCTGCTTTGAGAGCCTCTGTTGTTTTGGTAAGTTTTTTATTAGAGCCTCCGAGTATGTCTTTGTGTTTTTATGTGTTTGGTTTGCAGTTGTGGTAGGTATATGTGGGACTGGGATTGTTGTGTGTGTGGTTGCCATCTCCTCCTGTCTGGTCATGCCAGCCCTGAGTTGAGAGAGTTCAGCCTCCAGTTTGGCTTTATAGTTGCATCTTTCACATGTATTTGTGTTTGTTGGGAGGAGGAGATGGTTGTCTGTGTACATGAGACAATTGTAGCATTGTCTCAAGATACCCAGATTGACCAGCTGAACTGGAGACGATGCCAGTAATCTACCACTCGACATGCTAGAACAGTATAAGGGAGTGCTGTACCTTTAAGGGAAGTGGATATTCACAGGGGTGGTAAGTAGATGTAGTGCTTTACTTGGTACGAGAGTGATTACTTAGTAGAGAAGTATTGAGAACAAGTGCTAGGCTTATAATATAGTGAGTAGTCTGGTTATACTAAGAGTAGAGCTTCCTTAAGGGAAAATTTGAAGAGCAGACTTGGCGGAGCCAGAAAAAGTTTAACCTTGTTTAACCAGCGCTGCGCTATGCGCACAATCACGCAAAGCCGTGCAAATGCGGATTTTAAACAGTGAACTACAAAAGAGCTAGAAATGGTCCAAAACAACCAATTACTGCAGCTTCTTGTGCTGAGGTCACTTCCTACAGGGACAGATAGTCTGCTCAAGGCTCCCCACTCCCACTGGTGAGCAAAGAAACTTCCCTCTATCCAAGTAAGGTAATGGACAACACAGGAACTACACCACAGCCCAGAATACAGCAATGCCTGTAAACTGGTCTAAACTAGTCGAGGAGAGGCGGGAAAACAAGGATTTTTTTTTGTTTTTTTGTTTTTTTTGGTAGAAACACACAGAAAATGCAGAAACAGTGATAAATTAGTTACACAGGCTAGCACACTTTAGTGGGCAGCCTCCACAGTTAAATTAAACAAACAAACAACAAACTTTCAATCAAATTCGACTAAAATGTAACTTTAAATGCAGATTTTAAAGTAATGCCGCAAACAGTTAAAAAACAGTTCAAGCTAGTTCAGGGTAAGCTACAGAAGCTATTCCAAGTGAAAAAAAGCAAAGATACTTAAATCCAAAAAGTAGTCACTTTTCTGAGTTCCCTGCTGCTAGGACCACTCTGCAGACCCACGAGGAGCTTGTCTGAGCAGTATAGCCAGAAAAAAATGCCTAGAGGTGGATTTTAAACAGTGAACTACAAAAGAGCTAGAAATGGTCCAAAACAACCAATTACTACAGCTTCTTGTGCTGAGGTCACTTCCTACAGGGATAGATAGGATGCTCAAGGCTCCCCACTCCCACTGGTGAGCAAAGAAACTTCCTTCTATCCAAGTAAGGTAATGGACAACACAGGAACTACACCACAGCCCAGAATACAGTAATGCCTGTAAACTGGTCTAAACTAGTCGAGGAGAGGCAGGAAAATAAGCTTTATGAATGAATATACTCATTCAGACAAAGTTTTACATGATGCCCATTTGTTGCCTGCTCCTACTTTGCCCTGTACAACCAATATAGCATCACATTATGTGCTTTGTGCATAGCTGCTGTCCAGCAAAGGGGATTACTCTACTTTGGTGGAGACAGGTTTTACAAGTAAGGTTTTGCTAAGGCCATACAGCTATGTGGGTGGTCATATATCTGTTTGTTGTAGGCATGGGCACAGGGTCAGAACACAGTTGGCCACCTCTACAATATCAACGTGATACTTATGCTTATTATACTACCCATGTCTGTGTCAGGGCAATGACACAACTAGTAGCTGTAGAAGTGTAACTGTTGGATGCACAGAAACTATGGTTACACACGTGAACAACATGTACAGCTTATTCACCTGATGTTTTGCATCCCATGTCAGTTGTTATGAGGCAGCCAGATACACCTACCCATACATACATATGCACAGGTAATACCTGCTATACAGTTCTGTTCTATGTCAGTATGTCACACTGTAATTACAGTCTTGCTGCTCAGTCAGTCATGTCAACCTGTTTGGGCAGGACATCTGAAGGACAATGCACACAATTGGTGGGCTATGGGCCACAATTAGTGGCACTTTCTTCATATTGCTGTAACACACTTATGTCATTTGATAGTGCAGTTGCCTTTGCATTCACAGACATACCCTGGAGTATGTCTGACACTCATATGGCAGGCAGAGAGGTGAAAGGTTAGGTGTGTGGTAGTGAGGGTAGGAACTGTTAATGTTGTGAGTATGACTGGTATTGGGACAGAGCTAGCTGATGTGCTGGACAGAGGAAAGGTGGATATATTGTGTGTGCCAGAGACCAGATGGAAGGGGTGTACAGCTGTGTGTATCGGAGTTGGGTACAAATATTTCTTTTATGGTGTGTATGAGATGGGAAATGGTGTAGGGGTTAACCTGAAGGAACATTATGCCAAGAGTGTTTGTGGAGGTGATAAGAGTGTTGGGTAGAGTGATGTTTAAAAGGCTGGGAATTGATGGTGTAATGCTGACAGTTTTTAGTGCATATGCTCCACTAATTGCATGTGTGATGTATTAGACCGACGTACTTTGGTGTGGTTGGATGAAGTGGTGATGAGTGTATCCAAGGGTGAATGAGTGGTGATTGGTGCAGATTTCAATAGGCATGTTGGTGAAGGGGACAGAGAGGATGCAGAAGTGATGTGTAGGTATGGTGTTAAGCAAAGGAATGCAGAAGGTGAGATGGTGGTGGAGTTTGCAACAGAGAATGGACATGGGTGTGGTGAATACATAGTTATACAAGACTGAGGGGCATAGGGTGACTTACAAGAGTGGAGGAAGATGCACACTGGTGGATTACCTCCTATGCAGGTGGGCCTGTTTGAAGGGGATTGGTAACTGTAAAGAGGTGACAGAGGAAAGTATAGTTGGGCAGCATGGATAGTTGGTCTGTGGGATGAAGTTGGTGATCAAGAAGAGGGGGAGGAGTGTGAGGGCAGCACCATGGATCAAAGGGTGGATACTGAGAAAGGGTGATTGTTAGGTTGAGTTCAGGGAAGAGTTAAGACAGGCTGTGGGTGGCAGTGAAAAGTTAGCAATTATCTGGGTAACTACATATGAGCTAGTAAGGAAGATGAGTACAATGTGGCTTGGAGTGACATCTGCACAGAGGAAGGAGGACAAGGAGACCTGGTGGTGGCATGAGGAAGTACAGGGGAATCTGCAGAGAAAGAGGTTGGCCAAAGAGAAGTGTGATTGTCAGACAGATGAAGAAAGTAGACAGGTGTACAGGGAGATGGGGTGCATAGCAAAGAGAATGGTGACAAAGGCTGAGGATGGGGCATATGAAGGGTTGTATGCAAGGTTAGACACCAAGGATGGAGAAAAGGACCTGTACAATTGGTTTAACAGGGGCATGTAGCTAGGAAGGATATGCTGCAAATATGGCTGAGAAAGGATAATAGTGGAAGCATGCAGAAGTGAGGAAAGTGTGTAGAGCAGGTGGAAACAGTACTTTGATGGGCTGTTGAATGAAGAGAATGAGAGAGTGAGAAGGTTGGATGATGTGGGTATGGTGAATCAGGACATGCAACAGATTATCAAGGGAGAAGTAAGGATAACTGTGAAGAGGATAAGAATGGAAAGGCTAGTGGTCCAGATGACATACATGTAAAGGCATGGATGAGTTTATGACAAATAGCAGTGGTCTTTTTAACCAGATTGTTTATTGTAATCTTGGAAAGAGAGAGGACATGTGAAAGTGGATAAAATGTGTTTGGGTACTGATTATGAGAATAAGAGTGGTGTGCAGAGCTGTAGTAACTACAGAGGGATAACATTAATCAGTCACAGCATGAGGTAATGGTAAAGGGTGGTGGAAGCTAGGCTAAGAAGGGAGGTGAGGATTGCTGATCAGCAGCATGGTTTCATGCTAGGAAAGAGCAGTGCAGATACAATGTTTGCTCTGAGTGTGTTGATGGGGACATACAGAGAACGTCAGAAGTAGCTGCGCTGTGTCTTTGGACTTAGAGACAGTGTATGACAGGATGTCTAGAGAAGAGTTGTGGTATTGTATGAGGTGGTCAGCAGTGGCAGAGGAATCCATAAGAATGCTACAGGGTAGGTACAAGGCTAATGTGGCAGCAGTGAGTTCTGCATTGGGAGTGACAGGTGTGTTTAAGGTGGAGGTGGGAGTACATCAGGGATCAGCTATAAACCCTTTCTTATTTGCAGTGGCGATGGATAGGTTGACAGACATAATCAGACAGGAGTCCCCCTTGGCTGTGCTGTTTGCAGATGATATTGTGGTCTGTAGTGAGATAGGGAACAGGTTGAGGAGACCCTGGAGAGGTGGCGGTATGGTCTGGAGAGGGGGTGGAATGGTGGTCAGCAGGACTAAGATGGAATATATGTGTGTGAATGGGAGGGAGGATGGAGGAATGGTGAGGATGCAGGGAGTACAGTTTTCAAAGGGGGATAGGTGTAAATACTTGGAAACAACAGTTCAGAGTTATGGCGAGTGTGGAGAAGTGAAGATGAGAGTATGGGCAGGATGTGGGTGGTGGAGAAGAGTGTCAGATTTGTGACAGATGAGTACTATTAAGAGTGATAGGGAAGATCTACAAGAGGGTAGTGTGACCAGCTATATTATATGGGTTGGAGACACTGGCATTGAAAAAAGAGCACAAGTCAGAGCCGGACATAGCAGAGTTAACGATGGTATGATTTGTAGTGGGTGTGGCCTAACAGTGTTACAGTCAGTATTGTTTAACACACACACCAGTGATGGTCATATGTGAGCCATCCTCTCCTGTGGTGACTCAGGGCCTTGAGTTGTGTTCTATGTCACTGCAGACAGACACAAGAATGGATTCTACAAACCTTGCATGGCGTTCAGGATTAGTGCAGGAGCTCCAGCGGGCAATATGTCTGCTGTGTGATCCAGGAATAACTTGTAGGGGCATGCACAAGTGCTCCTGCACTAGTCTTGCATGGATTCAGCCCCTGTTTGAAAATTACCCCATTTGCAGGAGAAATCTATGCAAATGAGGTGAATTTGTGAGCCAGGAAGCTGGAAAGTGGCCGTGCAGGACTAGTGTAATCTGCAGAAATGTACTCCACCAGTAACAGAGTGCATTTCTGCAAATTACAAAATGGAGTCATATCAGCTCCAAATAAAGGGAGGATATCATGTATAAAGCATGCCAGTGGCCAACTATAAGGCCACTGGCATGGAAAACACTTGTAAAAAAAAAGTCAACTCTTATTTTTTTTAGCTGATCTCGGCTGTTTAAGCATTGGGCAGCAGCGTGCAAATGGGATTGGGGGAGGATAAGAAAATAAGCCTAAAATAAGCATTCTAACTAAAATAACTATTCTGCCATTATACTCAATGGCAGGCAGAAGACAACATGGCCAATGAATAGTGGTTGCTAAGGGGGAAGGCTCAGTTTGGGACATGTAACTATGCATTAGCAGGCAATCCTATGCAAATGAGGGGAATGATACTGAATCCCAGATTTCCCCTGCATGCTAGTCAGCTCCCAACAGTGTAAGAGCAGGAATAGCTTGGTGCAAGCCTAGGAGTTAGCTAACATCATAGGGGTGTGTGTCAGACATACTAAAACCAGACTGGAGCCCTGTGGTTTGGGTTTGCTCCAAGCTTAGCACAGCTAACCAATGGGGTGTGTCTGAGGTTGCCTAGCACTCTTTACATTGACTAAGCAGGTGTGCGTGCCATGCACTGGGTTTTAAAGGAAAAAAAAGTAAACCAGGAAATAGCAGCTCTGTGCATATTTGAGCACTGTGATTGCACGGCACTCCCCCAGGCTTAAACAGGAAGGCAATGGGAAGGGAAAACAGCAGTAGGAAGGTAATCTAGGAGAACTAGCATAGCTGGCAGGTGAAATGTATCAAAATCAGCCAATTACATAAACAGCAGACCAGCCCAGCCCAGAACACTACTATAAACTATGCAAACACCTTTCCCCCTGTTTTTTCCCATACTCTACACCACCAGCGTATACAAGCAGGAAAGTTTTAACAAACAAAACAACAAAATAATAGGGGCTGCAATAGCTATAATACAACATGTGGAAGAGGCTGAGGGCAGTGAGGATGTGAATGCTGTCGACCAACCCACAGTGAGTAGACAGAGAAGAGTGTACAAACCCAGGGTAACCTATGTGGGGCTACATGAGCTGGAGATAGTGGAGACCTATAGGGTGGACAGGGACCTCTTACAGCAAATTGTTGAGCTGTGCTGGTGACACATGACACACAGAGCTAACAGAGGGGAACCCATCCCAGTGGATACCAAGGTATGTGTAGACCTAACAATACTAACTACAGGTACCTTCTAAAGGTCAACTGGGGATATGATGGGGATCTCACAGGCATCAGCATCCAGGGTACTCCATCAGTTCCTGGATGCCATGTCAGCACATGCCAGTGAGCACGTATATTTCCCCAACAACCGTGAGGCGTTGGCCAGCAATATGCAGCTGTTCCACCAAATAGCAGAATACCCTGAGGTAGTGGGTGCTATGGACTGCACGTACATATGCATCAAAGCACCACATGGTGAGTGAGGTAGGGTCTACATCAACCGCAAGAGCTTCCCCTCCATCAACCGCCAGGTCATGTACGATGCCCAGGGCATAATAATGAATGTGCATGCTGGCTGCCCTGGAAGCTATCACAATTCCCAAATCTGGCATCTGATGCAGCTGTACCAGAGATTTGCCAATGTGGACATCCCATACGGTCACCCAGTGGGGGATGCTGGTTATGCACTGGAGCCATGGCTGATGACACCCATTAGAAATGCACACACACACAAACAAGAACTCCATAATGAGGCACATGCACAGACCAGAATTATAATAGAGCATGTGTTTGGGATGCACAAGTCATGGTTCAGGTGCCTGGACACATCTGGTGGAGCCTTGCAGTACTCACCAGCTACATGTACCCAAATTGTCATCGTATGTGCCATGCTACACAATATGATCCTGTGGAAACAGCTGCAGCTGAACAGCATGGGACAAGGCCACACAGCCCCCACCATTGTCAAGGCCTGCACAGGCACAGAGTAACTCGGAGGAGGAACAACCTGAGACTGCCCCAGTAGGCAGAAGGAGATGTTGCCCAGTATGCCCTGGCCTTGGCAAAGAGGCAACACATAGCACATATACTGACACAGGAGGGACCCAGGGAATGACATCTCTCTCTGACTCGCACATACAGTAAAAGGGATGCCAAACATGACATTACCTGTGTTCAACCATGTGTAGGGAGTGTACTATGTGCATCCAACATAGGTAGCCCTGCAGCACCACCCTAAACACTGGGACACCCACAAGGTAAGTCACTCAACCTACCAATTGCTGAATGGAGTAGACTGTGTTGTTACCTGTATCTATGGTATGGATGTGAGCATGCAAGGGAATCGGGTAGCTCAATGGTATGCCAGCAGATAGTAGACAGCTATAGTGGCACCATGAGATCTGTAACATATACTGGTGTCACCATAGTAGCCAGTACTACACAGGGTGACAAAACCCACTGCAGGAAATGTGCTGGGCCACATGTGTGTCCATATGACTCATACATGCCAATCAGGGAGGTTCACATACCCAACAACAGTCTCAGCCAGCAGGACAGGTGTAGACAAACACAAACAAAGGCTGTGCTATGGGGTCTGAATGATGCCTATGGGTAACCTCCCCCCTGGCTTACACAGACAGACTACAGCAGGTCAGGCAGTGGGATGTTAGTTCTGAAGGGTAGGAAGTTGGAAACTAATATGTAGATCAATCAAAGCTAAGACCTATAGTACACTGATATGCCTCTAGTCAGCATGATAGGTTAGAATATAGAGTGAAATGGAATACCTGACATACCAGTACTGTCATAGCAAATGTGTACAAGTGTCAGGTGTGCCACCCCAATCCTGTGTAGAAATGTAGTAACAGTCACGTGTGCCCCCCCAATCCTGTGTAGAAATGTAAGAACAGTTAGGTGTGCCCCCCAATCCTGTGAAGAAATGCAGAAATAGTCAGGTGTGCCTCCCAGTCCTGTGTAGAAGTGTAGAAACAGTCAGGTGTGTCTCTCCACAATCCAATGTAGAAATGTA
Organism: Protopterus annectens; assembly: GCF_019279795.1. Lineage (NCBI taxonomy): Eukaryota > Metazoa > Chordata > Ceratodontiformes > Protopteridae > Protopterus > Protopterus annectens. The sequence continues at coordinate 990,189,355 of NC_056729.1, forward strand.
GTAACAGTAGGGTTTGCCGCCTCCACTCCTATGTAGACATGTAGAAACAGTCGAGTGTGCCCCTTCCCCCAATCCAGCATAGAAATGTAGCAACAGTCAGGTGTGGCCCCTCCCAACTACTGTGTAGAAATGTAGAAACAGACAGCTGTGCCCTCTCCCCCAATCCTGCGTAGAAATATAGCAACAGTCAAGTGTGCCCCCCTCCCACAATCCTGTGTAGGAATGTCGAAACAGTCAGGTGTGCTCTCCCCAATCCTACTTATAAATGTAGTAACAATCAGGCCTGCCCCACCAAACCTATTTAGAAATGTAGTAATGGTCTGGTGTGCCCCCCCAATCTGATGTACACACGTCGTAACAGTCAAGTGTGCCCCCCCACAACCCTATGCAGAAATGTAGTAACATGTATGTGTAGATACAATACCAGTGGAGCACAGATGCACAGAGCTGGTCAAGGTAGCAGGATAGGTTGTAGCATCTTCACAATATGCAGGTATGTGTGTATTAGGTTGGTATGTGTTTCATATTGTGTGAGAGTGGTCAGTATGTATGCATGTTGATGTAAGACCTGGTGGCCATTGCCCACTACTGTTGATGACAGGGACAAGTCCTCACAACTGCAGTACCAAAGACAATACCCACCAGTATAAAATATGCTAGCAGTAAGCCATTGCAAATGTATGGTGGTAATATGTGTCACCTTCTGAAAGTCTGACATGGCATGGCTGTTGGTCTAGACATACAAGCAGTACACAGGGGGAAGTACCCCAGACATACAGTATATATTGTGTCACTGTGAAATGGAGACACACTTGGAATTGTACATACATGTATGCATCACATTATCTGGTCCATTAGTAGGAGATACCGATATTGTCTGCCTGAACACTTGCAGATAACAAAGGAGGTAGGACTGATGTATTGGGAAACAGCTGGTGTACCTGCACATGCCAGCATAACTGGAATGCCCAATGCATATCTGGTTGTCAGATGCAAGTAGTGTCCATAGCACACAATCACCCAGCTTATGAAACACCACCCACTGGTACCTCTCTGGTCGTATCCCTGCTGTGGGGAATGGGTACAATATGACCCCATCTGTATATGGCAATAGCGGATGAATGCAGCATGGAGTGCAGGTGTCTCATGCAGGTGTGTCACTAGCCATAGGTAGCATCCTGTCAGTGTCCAGACCACCTGAATAAGACTGATAGAAGGTATTGGCATGTACACCTTGCACACCTAACCTTTCACCCCAGGGGAATATACTGTATGGTGGTCTGAGACTGTAGGACTGACAGAATGCAATGGCCTGCCACATCTGGCCCACATCAACACCTAATGGCGCACAGGCCTCTGCCAAGGGCTTGTGTCTCACATGTACTGCCAATGCAAGTTATGTCATGGACACCCAAATAACAACATAACACACTCCACATAAGCCATATGCAAGGCCATGTGGACAAACCACAGTAACATGTCCACCATGTCCCACTGCATGAACTGTGGACCAACACCAACACACACCTGAGATGGGGTGATAACCTTAGGGAAAGTATCAGAGAATGTATGCATAATGTATGGAAGAGGACAGAATAACAGGGGGGGGTGGGAGCATGGGCAGCATGGAATGTGCAAGGTCCGACACAAAGCTGTGTGCACACACTATCTCTGGCTGCAAACACATGAATGGGTGGCTACATACCTGCCCATACACCACAATAGGTGTAATGTCCTGACTCATGGCCCCTGCCTCTGGATAACCTGTGTAAATCTGTATAGCTGTGAGGTATCGCCACAGCAATATAAGGCCATACTGTCATGTTGATGGATGTACAAGTATGGGATCCCCTGCCAGCACTGTACCAAGGTACTGAACTGGATACACAAACCAGGAAACAAGTGTTTGCAGCTCTCCCTCCAGAATGTCATAACTTACTATGAATATCTAGGCATCAGCCCACAATACTGCTGACAGCTGCAGTCACGCTTGTCCCCCAAGACATCACTGTGAGCAGGTATGTCCACCTGACAGTACATGAGGATAGAAAACATCACAGTGTATAACAGTACATTTGTCTGGATATCTCTACTAACAGCAGTTCCATATAGTTAAAGCAGCACAGACACAATCACCTACAGTACACACTATCCCCTGCACACTTTGTCCCCATATTGCCAAATGATCGATGGATACCCTGCAGAAACAGTTTGCTACCTGTAGGTGTACAACACAAAGGTCTGCACTGGAGTACAAACTACCTGGAATCAATCCACACATTCAATACAGAAGGGCATACTGGGCATGCTCACACACTTAGAGAAATGAAGGCAATGCCAAACAACAAGATGCTGAAAGGTCATACTGGGCATGCTCACACAATTAAACAAATGAAGCCCATGTCTGCAAACAACAGTGGGCCATACGTATCTGGCAGTTGCAGATGTTAGTGCAGACACTCCTCAGTATGCACCAGTCATGCTTTGCACACACAGTGGATAGGAATACAGACATATATCTAAGGACAACATACTATAATAAGCCAAATGTAGACATACATAGATGTGTGGAAGAGAGTGACTGTGACAAGGAGCCATTCATTACAAGGCCTGTCCCACCCAACACACAGCCAAATGGCTACAACCACATGAGGTCTAAATGTCACTCACTGTAGACATTAGCCACTGGTATCAGTCAGCATTACAGACTATGCGGTGCAAGTGTTAGCTGTGCAATATGACTGTTCAAGGAAGTAGTCATCTAGCAGCTATATACACGTACCTGTGGAATATAACCCTGCGTGTGCCTGCATGTGGTGTGTCAACCTCTAGTTGAATGGGTTATGGCCCATGCACAAACACTGCCCTCCCCATAGCCCTACTATGACAAGCCTGCTGAGGTCATCCACTTTGAAATACACCTTTGGGAAAGTTGTAGCCCAGTAATCTCCATTGCACATCCTATAACTGCATACTGCTGTAGTGTGATAAACTAGTTAGGTGGGAATTCTAATCCCAGACATGGCAACTGTATGTGTGTGTGTGTGTGTGTGTGTGTGTGTGTGTGTGTGTGTGTGTGTGTGTGTGTGTGTGTGTGTGTGTGTGTGTGTGTGTGTGTGTGTGTGTGTATAGAGAGCAATGCTTTTTAGGCTAGTCACACTCACTACAATTCAAATGCCCTACTTTGGCATGGCTGCTGATGTCATTCACTGTGAAATACATCTTTGGGGAACAAGTACACTAGTAATCCCCACGGTGTGTCCTATAACAGTCAAATCTGTAGTGTGATATAGAACTCTGGTAAGGGTTCTATTCCCACACATGGCAGGTGTGGATGTTTGCATTTGTATTTCTATGTCTGTGTAGGGAGCAATGCCTTTTTAGGCTAGTCACACTCATTACAATTCAAATGCCCTACTTTGGCAATCCTGCTGATGTCATTCATTGTGAATTACACCTTTGGGAAAAGAAAACTCCTGTTATCTCTGTGGCGCATCCTATAACTGCATAGTGTTGTAGTATAATAAACTAGTTAGGTAGGAGTTCTAATATCAGACATGGCAGGTGTTTGTGCCTATGATTGTCATTCGTATCCTGTGTGGAGGTGGCTGTGAGCGTGTAACAACTGGACTCATTGTTGGTTTTGCAAATTTCTTATATGGTGGCCCTAGTATATGTCACAATGTCCACTGTACAGGGATAACAGATGTGAAATAGCTGAGAGGCTGGGGTGCAAATCCATACCCCTACATGTGACATCAAGGCCAGGTGAACAAAGTTAGCAACCCTGTATTACCCAGAGAACCCTCTCAACCCATGTCTCATAAACACAAACACTTGCCTAGGCAATGACCGCTATGTTGGTAGTACCCTGCATATTTCCCACTGATAGTAACCATGGTGTGATTGTAGTGGGCTACAGAGGGCATGGCACCTTGTCCATCAGTCCAATAGGCACATACATGCAGACAGTGCATCTTCCCACTGGACACCTGCAACACCTGTGGTGCCATCAAATGTGACCCACAAATGACATACCATGCTGAAACACATGCCCTGTATGGACATATGCTACTGACACCAGGGAATACCTGTATCATGCTATCAATGTAGGTTCAGGGTCAATTTGCTGTCCATTAACAGTTCCTGCCACATGAGGCCAGGACTGACATATCTGATGATAATCTGTGTATACAACATGGGCCAGACACCGCAGGTACAGTTCCACATGTTACTGTACATACATATGGTACGTGTACACATCCCAGACACTGTCCATGTCATGGACTAAGGAACACATACATGGCAAGCAATGCACAGCAATGGCCACACACAATAGTTTCTCAGGTGACTGGATGGTGAATACAATACCCACCTGTGTAGACAAATATAGACAATACACCCCTGATCCACACTGCAGAACATTGTCATGTGGCCTGATGCCAAGGTATACCCATCACCTAGCCAAGTGTAGCCATCTGGCACAGTCGACCACTACACATCCATGAAGCAATGCACCCATGCATGTCAGTACTGGCACCCTGTGTCTGTGTGTGTGTGGTGTATGATGCCTATGATCACATTCACACTCACTACAACCTCCACTGGCATACTGAAGCATGCTGTCTGATGTCAGACACCTCCACATACCTTTTGCCCATATAACCTCTGTATAACCCCTGTGGTGCATGTGATACCTGCACAGTACTGTGTTGTGGCAATCTAACTAGTGATGAGTTGTATTTCTGACCTTGCCAAGTGTGTCAGTGTGTGTAAGTCCTTGTGAGAGTGTGGCTGTGTTGACGCTTACACCAGTTCATGCGGACAGGCACGTGTACTGCACCTACCGTATAGCTAACATATCACTGTTGCAGATGTCACTCACCATCACATATATGTTTGGAGGGCTCCTCAACATGTAGCCTATGTGGTGCATCCAATAACTGAATAGACATGTGATAGCAATACATAGTCAGTCAGGGGTTTGATACCATGTACTGGTAGGTGTGTGACACAAGCATGCTTAAGTTTTGCTCTCCCACCCCTCCCTGATGTATCTTTGCCTCTCTCTGCCTCTTTCACTCTCTCTCTGGTGGATGTGGAGACTTACACCTGCTTTGCTTAGGCAGCAGCATGTGTAGTGTAAGTGATGCTCATCATCAGCTGATGGCCTCTGCACAAATTGCAGCCCTCCTGTAGCTGATTGCATGTGGAAAAGCTGTGGTAACATTCCCATAGCCAATTGCATGGAAACACACTCCAATATCTCCAATATCTAGGAACATCATGTTGGTGTTGGGCCTTTTCATTCACTGTGAGCAGGAACTAGATTTGTTGTTTAGAAAACAGCAGCACAGATGGATGGGGGATTTACCTCTAACAACATACTCTGTGGAAACAGGCCAACACACAGGAGGGGGATGTGCCTGACTTGACTACAGACTCTAAGTGCTGCTATACTGCATTTGGAGTAATGTTGTTTTAACAGGGTGTGTTGGGGTATGGCTGTCCTACATGTTTTAATACCTGTCATGTCAGTGCTATGTTTATGAGGAATCCCCATCTGTTGGGTCATCTGCAGACTGGGCAGTGTGTGGTGCCTTGTGTTTCTTGTGTTACCCACAGAGCTCCTATATGTGAACTGCAGAAGGAAGTGTGAGGAGTGCAGTCAGTAGATGGTGACAGCCATGAGAGTTACTGACTTCACATCCCTCATTGGATATATGTTGCAACAAACCCTGTTACAACAATAAATGTATAAGGTTATCACAGCAACATGTCAATATTGGCCCTGTGTTTGTGCCTCTAGCCTCAACTCTGTCAACCTTTGTGCATATGTCATGCAGTAAGAGGTGCATATGTTCAGTACACCATATTTATTGACATCATATCTGATAACAAGCCAGTGAGATATCAGACTGCTACACGTTATGTATAGTAGAGGTTATATTTGAGGACATAACCTGGGCATTTTGTGGTTGTGGTACAGTACTGAGGTCTGTGTACTTATGGTGATTGTCGACAGTGTGTGTATTGTGAATATGTACCTTGGTCTGTGTACAGACTGTGGTAGATGTCATTGTTCTTGGTCCTGTTCTATATGATGTTACATGCTGCTCCACTGTATGTTACCCTATCAGTTTACATGTTTGTAGTGCCAAACACACACATGTCCCATACCACAGACAGGCATCAGAGTACACTGTGTAGTGTCCCAGTATATGTAGGGTTGGTGTGTGAGTGACACATATGAGAATGGTGTTGATCAGATAGTCTATATACTGTAATATTACGCTAGTTTACCATATGTGGCTGTGGCTGTGTTCACATTGGTTGTGGTTATGCACTTTCACACAGGTGTCTGTTACTCTGTGCTGTGACATGCCTGCAGAGCCTGCTATCTATGCAGGTACATGTGTATTTCCCCAGAGGAATTGTAGGTCAGTGTTGAGGCAGTGTGCCTGTAGCCTGCACAGTGCTTTGTTACATGCCTAGCAGCTTAGTGTACTTACCCAGTGTGATCTCATGTCCAGATACTTGCCAGATGTACTGCTGCTGGGCCACCATAACAGTCATGTATGTCAGACAAAGCAGTGGGATGCTGTACAGATGTATGTCACTAACTAGTGGGTAGTATGTGGCCATGGCACCTCTGTACCAGCGATTACTATGTGTCAGGACATACAGGGGTGCATGAATGCATAACCTATGGGGGCAAATGTATACCAGTATTTACGTTATATACCCATATACATTACTGTTAACATCCACATTGTCAGACTTGGTCCACATGTCCTGCACTAAGGGGTTCTGTGTATACCTCTGGACTGACCACAGTGTGTCAGACTGTCCACATATATTGGCCATATCTCTGCTGTAGTCCACAGGATCATTACTGTGCTAGCAATGGTACTGTACTATGATGTCCTAAGGATGTCTGTCAGTAGCCAATGGCACACACGTTAAAAGCAGATGTGACCTCCCACACACACACTATGTATGTGAAGACAATCCCTATTACAGTAGCAATAGTGTACAAATATACCCGCAATACATACCTGACATCCCCTTGCACTAAGAGGATGGGACTATTGGGGCTGAGGTAGAGCTCCACTCCATGTTCAGGACATATAGTGAACATATATGTATATATAATTATCCATATATCTATATAAATATATACACATATACATATCGACATACATAGATGGATTTGTATATGTACATATATATACATATAAACACTCAGATATATACATATACATAGCAATATATGTCTACACATATGCAGATAGAGATACATACGCACATATACATATGGATATCAACATATATATCGACAGTAATAGGTATATCAGACTAGATATATGTACACATATAGATATAGATATTTACATATATATACCCACATAAATAGGCATATCTGTACACATAGGATGTGCATGCATATATAGCTATACATACATATATCTATATATACATATATGTATATGGGTCTACTGTATAAATTCAAAACTGCACTTCTTCAAATTCCCACAGTAGACCCTGGGATACGTGAAAGTGCACTTAATTGAAAGTGCACTTTTGCAAAACCCGCTTCAGCGAATGGGCTACTACTAATGTTTAGTGCAGTAGTTACAGACCTTAGGGTTAAGGCACGGGTCATGGTAAGGGGATAGCTAGTAGGGCTATCCCCTTACCATGACCCGTGCCTTAACCCTAAGGTCCATGGCTACCACACCACAGTGGAAGATAGCCTGTGCTCCACTGTGGTGCAGTAGTCATGGACCTTAGGGTTAGGGCTTGGGTCATGGTAAAGGGATAGCTAGTAGGGCTATCCCCTTACCATGACCCGTGCCCTAACCCTAAGGTCTGTAACTACCGCACTACAGTGGAGGACATAGCATGTTTTCCTGCTGTCCTTCACTGTGGTGCGATCCGTTCGTAGAAGCTGAGTTCACGAAAGTGCACTTTCGAATAAGTGCACTTTCTTGTAACTGAGCAGTCTACTGCTCTTTTTTGAGTATGCGGTATTCGATTAAAAGCAGTAGACCCATGTATATATATATATATATATATATATATATATATATATATATATATACACACACACACACACACACACACACACACACACACACATCTATATATATATATACATATATGTATATATAGATATATATATATATATATATATATATATATATATATATATATATATATATATATATTTATATATATATACATATACATGTACATATAAAGAGATGTACACATGGCCATATATAAGTTGCACTATACAGATGTTATACAGACATATGTATGCGTATACATGTGTATGTACATTTAGACATATATAGACTTATTATATGTATATAACCATATTCCTGTCATGTGTAAACCTCATGGTTGTGTATACCCTTCCAGATGTATCTCACCGTATATATCTGCTATGTGTACATTATGATAAAACAATATATGTGATGCAACAGTCATATTAATAACAAGAGCTACACAATTGTGGAAGTAAAGGCAATTGTTCAATACTACTCAATATGTGTATTGACAGATATATTGGTAAAACACCAGCTGTCTTCACAGTGGTCATGGCGTAGTGGTTAAGTGTTGTGACATTAGTGTACAGGGTCCTGGATTCAAGACCTGCAAGGACTGTTTATTTTGTTGCTGGGCAGAAAAAGGGCTGTCAGATACAGAGTGTTTAAGGCAGTTTTGAGCAGCTTTAAGTGGGTTTGTGTGGGTTTGCACGAAGCTAAGCGGTGCTAGGCTATGGGTAAACGTACGGGGCTTACACAGTGTAGACTTCACTTACCAGTGCGTAAATCAGCTCAGCTGTCATATTACAGCAATGTTGATACTTGCTAAAATGGCTTAGTCTTGGTAACCAGGTCACACCAACCAGTCTGATAACATAGCAGGGTAATGACATCCATAATAAGTGTATGTAATGCCATATACAATACATGCGGCTATGTGCTGTCATTACAGTAGCAAGGGGTGTGAGTGTCATGTGTGAGACACAGATGTATATGAGGCCTGTACAGCACAGTTATCCATGTGAATGCATTACATATAGGGGTAGTAGCCCAGGGTACATGCTGTCACACTATCATGTAGTGTATCATGGCAGTACTACTGTTGACAGATCTTACCCAGGCAAGAGCAGAGCTCTAAATGTAGTACTGACAACAGACACACCTGCAGGCATAGCTGGACACCGAGGCCTCCCTGTTGTAATTCTGGTGCTTGAGATGTGTCACAATATGTACCCCTTACTGGGCAATGATCCATCATGTGGAATGTAACTGTAGACTACCGTCTGTACAGTGCACATTAGTGAGGGCTTCTGACATGTAGTAATGGCATACATATTGTTGTCAAATGTCTGTCTGTCAACACACTCATTCTACTGCATAGCTACTTGCCAAGCTGTTGGCTGCCAGTCCCTGTACAGATGTACAGATGGCAGGTATCCAGCTGGGATAAGTTCAGGCAACCTAAGCTTGATTGACACTGACATGTCTGCCAAGCTGTGTAAGAACTGGCACATATAGGAGATGTCAACCTGTACTCACCACATGCCATGGGTACCTCAACTACACTACCACAGTCAACAAAACATGATTGGGTATAGGTCTCCATCACAGAAACTAACCATGTGTTGTAATGCATGTTGCATACATGTCAACTTGATCATCTCAGTGGCCATGTGCAGAAGGCACCTGGAGGATTGGCTGATGCATGTCATTCTCACCCTGAGCGTCACCACAGTAGTGTCTGTTGATTGATTGCCTGCTGCCACCTGGCAGGTGGCAGGATACCACTGTACACACAACCGCTACACAACCCATCTCCCTTGGACAATAGCTAGGTACACAGCTATGACCACCTGCAGCAATGCACCCCTTTACTGACATGTGTATGTGTGCATGACTGAGTATAGCAGTGTCTGTGTGTTAGCACACCTGTACTTGGGAATTCCATGAGGGCCTTCACAACCAATGCAACACTCATTGCCATAGTCAGTTGTGGCTGCTGCTGTATGGGACATTACATGTACCCTGTTAAGCTCCTCCCCATACCAGCTACATGAGCCTTGCAGTGCCATCACAACAGTGTTTTACAAATGGGTTGATAGGCATGGTAGTTTTGCATGTCCATATATCTGTAGGGTACAGCATTCCGAGGCCACATACTCCTATTACAATACCCATTGCCACATAGTAGTACAGATAGTGCTGGTGCTGCCCATAGGTGAGGCAGGACAATGCAACACCCTACTACACCTGTGGCATGTGCATTAGATGCATATACCTGTAGTACCACTGTTGTGGTATACTATGAGTTGTATTGCAGTCGCGGCCAATGTGTGATGGTGGGTATGGCAGAGTGTCATCATGGGTTTCAGGGAGTACAATATCCACTGGGGGATGTGGGTGCTGTGTACACTGTCATTACACCAGTGTACACCCGTTATATGTCCCATGTACCATGTTATGGTTGCCACTGTCACCATCAACCATACAGGTAACTGATACCACAATCCAAGCCAGTTATGCATGTGCTGTGCCAGCCTACCTGTAACACATTGGACACATGGTCAAGTTAGTTAGCAGTGATAGGCCCTGGTATCTTGGATGTGTGTCTGCCTGTTATATGTCTGTTAATGTGTATATGAAGGTATGTCACACTACATATTGTCCATATACACCCATTACATCCCCTATTAGCATACTGTACATGTCTGAAGATATTCTGCATGTAACATGTAATCTGGGGCACACCTCACCCTAAATGCTGTGTGGTGTGTGCAATGTAAGCCACACACTTCAGCATCACTATATAGCTAGGTAGGAGTCTAGTCCCAGTGTTGCCAAGTAACAGTGTTCATGTATGTGGATCAGTCTACATCAGGTTGCAGGGTATACACACCTCAGCGGGTCACCTGTCCATGTGGTACAGACAATAACCATTTTAGTAACCTGTGACATGTGTTCAACTGTAACCAGTTATGTCACAGCCATGATGTCACCAGAGTGCCATACTCCATTGTGGAATATGACTGCAGACCATCCTTGTGCTGACACATGTACACCTACAACACAAATGGATAACATTATAGAGACCACAACCAACCAGTGTTACTAACAGCTATAATTCATCATTGCTGGATGGCTACACTACCAGCCATATATGCATTACACTTTACTCCTTACAACATGTTACACTGCACTACTGTGGTACACTGTAGTACAGTCACCAGGTGCATCAGAACCATATTAGCCTGTCCCTGCATTGCTGGTATAGATGACAGGGATGTGGCAAAGGTATCATCATATGCACAGGGTGTGATGTTGGCTTGCCAGATGCCAAGGGTGGGCACATACATTTGACACCATGTGTGTGGGTGAGGGGTGCACTGCGATGAGCTGGGCATAGTGCTGTGGTGTGTGTAGGTATGGGGTTGCCCTAGGTGTGTTTTTATAGTGTGTGGGTATGCATGCACACAGTTCTGCCATGTGGCTGCCCTACACAGGTGTTTATGGACAGCTGCAGACCATACCTGGCAGGGTGTGCAGTTCACTGCCTCTGGCCATGGACACATGGACTGTGCCTGCCAGGGGTTCCATGGGCATATCCAGGTACATGCCTCAATGTGCTAATCTCACCTGCTGATAACAAATGTCCACTGGTACCAGACCCCTCTGGGGGCTGGCCAGGACCAGGTGCATGTGGCTCGCTGTGGTGTGGTGTAGACAGCACCCCCCAAACTGCTGGGGCTGGTACTGCCATTACAGGAGCCCCTTGGTGTCCTAGCATGTCCACGTTGACTACCAGTTGTTGGCATTGCTAGCCTACATCCACATGACCGTCGTCACACTCCCACCACATGTTCAAGCATGGACAAACCACGATCGATGAGGGCCATCATCTCAACAGACCATCTATCCATGAACTCAATTAATGCACAGATGGCACCAGCCAGTTCACAGGCATTGTCACTTGCAGATGTGAGAGCAGCCCTCTGCAGCCTCAGGCCCTGTCTGGTGCAATATTCTATACGTGCCTGCACTGGCATGACAGCCTGAAACATGTGCCTGCTGGTGCCAGAGATGTCGCCTCTGCCAAGAGTATGAGGCCCAGTTGCCCTACTACAAGCACCCTGGGACATCCACCTATGTGGTGCCCTGCTGGACATCCAGCTATGCTTGCTGCAACCAGACACAGTAGGCATGGTTACCACACCTTCCTGTGCACTACCACCAAACGCAAGCTGTCCCACCGCTATGGCCACTGGTGATGGTGTATTTATAGGCAGTGAAACTGTGTGTGGGGTTGGGGTGGCTAAAAGGTGGATGTCAAATGTTGGTGCAGTGTCAGCCCCTGACAACTCCACCTGTGCCTCAACAGTAATATTATCATCTTCAGTGTCTGCATGGACACCAACATCAGCTTGCATGCAGGAGGGACCCTGACCCACCTCGCCACCTGTGGGTTAAAACAATAAATTCACTTTAATACCTGTACAGCATTGCCTTAAAGTACACACACACACACACACACACACACACACACACACACACACACACACACACACACACACACACACACACACACCTCCATACCTACCTGTCCATGGCTTTACAGACAGTCCCACGTATATGTCCATGTGGTATCCCATCCTGCATCACACTTGTTAACATACACACATTGATACAACTCATTAACATATCAGTCCTCTAAATGCCTACACAAGTGGTTACAACACAAAACATCTTACTACATTACCTGCCTGACCTGTGTGTAGTGGTTTTACATGGCCTCACTCCTGTCATTCGGTATGCACCCTCAGAATCTCCGGACATCATGAGCATGGCCCCTATATGTGTGGGCTACTATGTTTTATCCATAATATCACACACTGGTATGTTGTGTATGTAATGCTCAGTACATGCCAGGTATGCTGCTCATTCAGCCTATTATATGACAACTGTAATATTTGGATGCACTCCTTGGTGTTGACTAGTATTTCCCCAATGCATCTGTAGTGCTGTATACGTGGGTTGTAGGTGACCTCTATACTGAAATCGATATTAAGGGTGTACCTGGTGTCTACCTTCCCTCTCGATGCCTGTTACATGCTACAGACCATATTATACTATCAGCTGTACTGTAATTACACACATGACAAGTATTCCTGGTGTGTAATGTGGCAGTCCATGTACATGTACTGCATGATCCCAGGGGGAGGTACTGCTGTATGAACACCCCACAATCACACATGTGCATACATGGCCAGCCACAGAAACACACACATATGCACACAAGTATGCTACATGCATCAACCTAAGTATGCTACATGCATCTACCTCCCTCCACTTCACCTGAGTGATCTTACAGACAAACTAACTACCCACCAGGATGCACACACACACACACACACACACACACACACACACACACACACACACACACACACACATACAGGTGAGTTTGCACAATGATAGTACACACAGTTATCCTATTACCCCTCTGTCAACACGCATAACATATGGTACCCGACAGCATGCAGTGCAGCTATAGTCAATCCATGCTGACAACAGTATACATGTGTGTGTGATGCAGGTGCTGTGTCACTAGGTGAATTCCCTTCCTCTGGATACCACTGCACCCATGAACATGGTATTTCTGTGCATCTGTTCTGCACCCTGCTATGTACTGTACACCCCACCTCACAGGTGTACAGCACATTGCTGAATGTGTACTACTGTGTTGGTTATGTCAGCTTTAATGCTCACAGCCCGTATGTTTTCCAGCAACACATACCTGGTATGATATGTGGACAGATGTCATTTGTGAATGCCTGATGTCTGATGCACAGCTCTCAACATCAGCGGACCATGTATGACCATTCCAATACTCTTACACTGACAATCATCAGAGCATACCATGACTATGGGGGGTGTACACAGCTTTATTGATATGACACACCCATCATTGGTCTGCCATGGGACCACATCACCACATATCTTAGCAGTACATGAGCCCGATATGTGACATATGTCCTGTGCTTTCACATGCAGTGTCTGCGGAATGTGTTAGGTGTGTGGATGCAGACCATGATACATACACATTGTGTGAGTATATGTGTGCACACCCTTATCATGATGGTTTGTTGCACCTCTTGTTGTGTGTACTACAGCAGTCACTACTCCTGGCAGGGGTATACCAGCATGGGCCAACCGCATTTTCCAGTGTATGTTCAGTCTGCCCTACACATGTCCCCCTATTCTGCATCATTGCAAGGTCTACTCATGTGAACATCCCTTGGTGTTCACACACTGCCGTCACTATTGCTGTGGGGGTAGGGTTATGGCTGCCACAGGTCCGGAACCTATGTGCAGATACAGCCATTCTTAAGCATCCTTAGGAAACCTGCTGCAGTACACTGATGTGTCATGCTGACACCCCTCTCCCCTCCTTCAGCCTTTTTGCAGATGCATGACGAGTAAGCCCTACACATGTGTGTCACTTTGCAGTGTCCCATACACTGAACACCACATGATACAGCCTAGTCCCAGCTGATAATGTGGACCACTGTAATGCCTTATGCCATAGTGTATCTCAGCAGCAGTTGCCATTGTCCTACAGGTATATACACTGGTGTTGCACTGTATATGGGTGTTGTTCCAAACATGTCCCTGCTGTAGGCCATGACTCCCACCATTATGTTATTTCCTGTGGACACATTCCACAATGACAGGATGTTAGTTATCATGCAGGTGTCTGACATACCCTTCTAATACCCCTTCATGGTCACCCCTTTGATGCTGTGCATTTCGCATCAACAATATGTGCACATCTACAGCATGCATTCTGGGTAGGTGTGTTAGATGTCTACATGGCATATACCATAGCCATTACATGCCCGGTGTATTGGCAAGCATCTACATAAACCATACTCACCAGCTATAAGCTGCTACCTTGGTGGTATCCTGCAGGGACCTACATAAGATGGTGAGAGATGCATAGTCAGTGGCCACAACTGTAGCAGTGCTACAGGGTGGCTGCAGTATTACAATACATCAACAGTAGATTTCCACAATACTACCACATATGGACATCTGTTTATCACTACTATGCAGCAACAGAATATATCTATGACATGTCAGATATGCATGATGTACCTGTACCAATACGGATGTATGCACAACAGTGGCCTATGGATGTGCCCTGTGGCCTTATCTGCATGCTCCTCGGCCGGTGTGTGGGTGGTACTCATCTCCACAAAGGTGTCTGGTGGTTGGTGTGTGCCCGGATAGGCAGGTGCCATGAGGCTGGCCAGGAGCTATTCCACACATATCAGGGGGTGGATGGCATGCCCCCCTGTGGTGAGGTGATCCCCCCAGACTGCAGCAGAATGCTGAAGAGCATTGCGAAGCAGGTCAGAACAATGATGCTGGACCTGCTCATAACTGCGGTTGTGCAGACCGACATTATTGACCCTGTGGACCAGGTCATTCCACAAGGTGGTCCATTCCTGCTGATCATGGGTGACCTGGCCAAAGAGGACAAGGTAGTGCTGGATTAAATAGGTTAGAACTACTCCATTTTCAGCAGCTGAATAAGATGGTAGCCGTGCATGTGACATCTTTCCTGAAAGACATAAAGATGGAAACAGGTCTGAGCAACTCATACATCAAGGTTACCACATTTCTTCATGTCCTGTTACAGACTATTCACTTGCGTGCCATTGTCAGGGCCACTATGGTTCCATATATGCCTGTGGTATGGCTGCTTTGTGATTGCTGCACATCTGACACTTTGTGTTATTGGGGATATCTATGCATGCTGTTGGACATGTTCCGGGATTATGTAGACTATTACTACTAACATATGTTCTATAATAGTGACACAATAGCATGTATATGTACTACTGCCCAGCAGAACCACCTCTCCAAACCCATCTACCCATGTTACCCGGCCACATCACATGTGTGTCCCACCCTGGGGACTCCTCTTGTACTTATCCAGCCATACCATAAGGTGAATCCAACCCAAGGGATGTTGTCCCCACTGGGGGCACACACAGACATGTTCCTGTCTCCTGAGGGCAGATGCAGGGTCTGTTCCATAATGGGCTCCACAGACACATGTGGGATGTGCTACATCATTCTGAGGCACCCAGAACATATTCCCAGGGCCGACATGCTCCTCCTGCTCAGCCTCCAGGCCAGGCACCTTCTGAACATGGACTGCTGTTGTGAGTAGCAGTGGGTGGGAGGCTTGTTCCCATTGGGTCCATATTGGGGCTCATGGGGTGGCCACATCATAAACCACACACACCATCCAGGGTGTTTACCCATCGCGTGTCACATACTACTCCTGTAGACTGTCCACTATATCTACCAACCCTTACCACCTCCACAACTATACCTGCCATACATTTTCCCATTCCATACTTCACAGTAAAGGGCAATGTGGTCCCAACAAGGGATTCACATGCGACATACCCATCCATGTTGTACACACTGACAGCTGTAGATATCTGTGTGTATTGCTATGTGTGCTGTTTCCTTGCACATAGCATGCAACACTGTGGTAGTAATATAGGGGACATGTATTTACATACATGTATGTTTGTGTGTGTGTTTGTATATATGTAGACATGTGCATATAGGTATATATCTATATATGTGTAGATGTATGTCATGTTGTATATATGTGCTCATATATATGTCTACACATGGGTATCTGTATATTTGTGGGCACATGTGTGTGTGTGTGTGTGTGTGTGTGTGTGTGTGTGTGTGTGTGTGTGTGTGTGTGTGTGTGTGTGTGTATATATATATATATATATATATATATATATATATATATATATATATATATATATATATATATATATATATATATATATATATATATATATATATATATTTATATTACATATATTTATATATGTACACATATGCATACCTATATGTGGGGTACATACAGACATCAGGTCCACAATCTCACAACACCTTCCTGCACAGCTGCACTGTTCTGCCTTTCTACAACACAGACAGATGCCACAAATGGACACAGCCTGACATGGGGTTATATATAGGGTGAGATTGCAGGTAGCCCTATTACACACCTATGGCATTCCTATATGCTACAATACAGATTAACCTGAGTATCCTGCAAGGGGTGGGCTGTGGATCCCACATGTCCATCATAATGGCATTACTTCCACCACCAGCTATTGGCCACATAACATACATACTTCCCATTACACAATATACACTATGATAGCTTACATCTTATCAGTTAGTGCTGCTCTGCACGGTTGAGGGGTATAGCCCACTACTCACAGGGACGGGCTCTATGGTCCTTAGCAGTTGTTCAGCTGAACATCATTACAACAACAGCTGAAGGCATGTATAAAGCATTCCACATCTTCTATCTCATTATTATGGACCAAGTACTACAGTCAATTACATACATATATACTTCACATACCTGTTCTGGGACTGCAGACTCTTATAGAGTGTTTGATATTTCTTTTATTTTTTTTTCTTATACGCATACTCTCTCTCTCTCTCTCTCTCTCAGTCTCTCTCCAGTAAATGGAATGAGCTGCTTTGCATAGATTGCAGCATGTAATTTGTAGGTGATGCACAGGATCAGGAAATGGCCACTGCACAAGTCAGTGTCCTCCACTTGCTATCTGCATGCAGCATGCTGTGTAGTACTTCCAATTACCACTATCATGGTAAACAACTGCTATAAATCCCTACATCATGTGGGCATGGTCCCTTTACATTTCCTGTATGATGGACATCCTTCCTGTGTGTGGGCATCAGTGTTACTGACAGAAGGTAGCAATACCTTTTTACAGGAGAGCCTGCACACTCAGGCCAGCTACATATTTGTAGGAGGTTCCAGAACTACAGACAGAGTGTGAATAGAGTTGTTGTATGCATTGTATAGCACTGATGTTACAGGGTTTGTGTGTGTATATACTAGTTTAACTTGGAATGCAGTGTGTCTGCATAGCTCTCAACTGTGGGCCTATCCTCTTGATGACCAGAGGTGTGCCTGTTATGTTTTGTCTGTCAACCACACAGGTCTTGTGTCAGATATATCACTGGCAGTGTGTTTTGAGTGCTATCAGTACATGGCTACATCCATTTCTATTTCTAACTTCATATTCCTGACTAAGGGTATGTTGCAGACTATCCTGTAACACCAGCGACTTGCTTAGTGTATGACAGTTTTACACATATGGGCCTGTGTTCCAGCCTCTGTCCTCCACCTACATACCAGACATTACGCATATGATATGCCATCAGAGGTTGTTCTGTAGTGGGCTGTGAGTATGTCATGCTGTCATTCCTGCCATCAGTCCACTGCTGTTGTGTCCCCCACATACATACTATGGGGCTGGAGCCATATATGTGTGAGCTTTACCTCCACAATACGTGTGCCCTTATGCACTCTAGAGGCCAGTGTATGTAACAGTGGTATATGGCCCTGTATTATTGAGTCTATGGGGGATGCACCATAACTAACCTATGCTGTTACAGCATTTGGGGGGATTAGGGGTAAGCTGCCTTAAGGTATCTGGATGTACATTACCATACAGCCCACCTTGGGTAAATGCAGGCCTACTGCCTCCTGCCATACAGACTGTTCTATTTGTCAGTGTGCTTGTGATAATGTCAGTTATGCCTTGTTATGTAACAATTACATCCCATTGTGTCAACTGAGGTCTTTACCCTCTAGGGATTGTGTACAGAGTGTAGATAGAGGCTGCTGAACTATACATCTGCATTACTTACTGTTGATTGTTTGGTATCCTGTGGCCCAGTCTGTCTTTACTATTGTACTACTTGAAGGCCTCGGCCTGGACAGTAATATATGTCAACCTTTCCAGACTACTGTATTAGTATAACTGTTTCACAGTTGCATTACTCTGTTTATATGGATGTCAGTGTCAAAACAGCTATATGACATGGCATATACAACTGTAATAGTACACAAATAAAGCTTTCCCATGTATGCAAACCTGTGTGTCATGTTATATCCTTTGACCTCTCTGTCGGTATATGTTGCAGGCAGCGATTGTAATTTGTATGGGTGGCTCATACAGTGTCCTGTTGGTAAGGTGGTAACTGTAGTCATAGTGGCTGTTACATATTGTGTGCACCTTCTACATATGTATCTTCCTATACATATCTCTGCTTGTGTATGTGTAGTTACATATATATCTATATATATGTATGTATATATGTATATCTGTATCTGCATATATGTTTCTGTGTATATGTATCCTAAGGATGTTGATTGCTCCACATTGTACATTCCGTATGGGAGCCAGACTGTACTGCATGATATGTTACTGATACCAGCCTGACATCATACAGGTGGGATGAATTACTGTTAACAGCTTGTGCCCATGCCATGTCAGGTCCTGCTTATGGGATCTGCAACAGTTGGTAGTGCATTGCAGGGCAGACGTGCCTGGCTGTGGGAGGGAATGCCTATTCGTACAAGATGCATGTTGTTTGGGGTCTCTCAACCCCATTAATGCTTTTTGTTATATTGCCATTTTTATCTACAGATGTATGTCCATATATACCTATATATATATATATATATATATATATATATATATATATATATATATATATATATTTAAATTGCTGTATATATATATATATATATATATACTTACATATATATATATATATATATATATATATATATATATATATATATATATACATATATGTATATATATATATATAGACATATAGATGTAGACATATATATCTATAGATGTATGCATATGTATGTATGTATGTTTATATTTATGTATACATATATATATATACGGCCAAACTGGAGGCTGAGCTCTCTCAACATAGGACTGGCAAGACCAGTCAGGAGAAGGTTACCACACACACTATAGACCCAGTCTCACATAGTACCATCACAACCTCAAATCATACACATAAACACACAAAGACATACTCGGCGGCTCTGATCAAAAATCTACCAAGACAGCAGAGGCCACCAAAGCAGACACCCAAACAACCACCACCTCAGAACACAACACCTGCAACACATAGACCTCACAGTCAGAGTGTCAAACAGTCACAGCCTTAAGGCCAAACACAATGCCAGACACACTAGTCATTGGTGACTCCATAGTCAGACACACTGACGTCCTGCTCACCAGACTGAGTAAGGAGAAGGTCACAGTAAGCTGCCTGTCGAGCGCTAGAGATCCCATATAACGTGAAGCACTCAGGTCTCTCAACAGCAGGTACAAATATGACTCAGTCATTGTCTTGGACTACATGAAAAGAGACATTGAGGAGCTCTGATTATGTAGCCCAGGCAGGTATGACCCTGACCTTGAGCAGTATCCTACCTTCACCAAGAATGATGCCACAATACAGAGATAAGATGATCAGCTTTAACAATTGGCTTAAACTCTGGTGTCATTCAAAGGGGATCAATGTCTGTCTGCCTGGGATGACATGCTGGACAAGCCACGCTGCCGCCAAGGGATGGCTTGCACCTGTCACCCTGGGATTCGGATATTGGCAAAGGCTCTTGCCACCCCATAGTGCCTTTTAGGCAAGGCTCAAATTCTAAACCTACCACCCTAGAACACAAAAAGGAAAAAAACTAAGGGTAATGCTGCTCAATGCCAGAAGTCTAAATCTCAAAATGCACCTTTCGAGGACCTTCTCAGTATGGAGAACATCGATGTCTGTGCAGTGACAGAAACCTGGTTCAAGGCTCCTGAGAGCACCCCAGCACTATCAGGTTTTACCTCTTATCATGCGTTCCGGCCCCAAAATCCGGACAATACCAAGAAAGGAGGGTATCCATATTCATCAAAGACACCCACACCTCAAGACTGAGTGGCAGCGCCATGATGCATGGAGACCATCCAGGTGCAATTAACCATAGGCAAGACTGCTCTGCAAATTGTAGCATGTTACAGGCCACCCTCACAAACTCAGGAACCTCACATGGCCTTCCTGAAAACACTAGAGGGATAAATGTATCACCAAACACCATCATACTAGGTGACTTCAATTACCCTAATATAGACTGGGAACACTACTCAAGCCCAAATACCCTAGCCCAAAAGTTCCTGGAATTCATAAACTCAAATGCCATGGAACAACTAGTCACCATCCCACAAAGAGGAGAAAAGATACTTCATCGCATGATCACGAACATGGGAGCACAATGTTCAACACGGGAGGTATACCCCTCACTGGTGAGATCAGATCACAAACTAATCTCGTTGGAGGTCCCCATCCCAACCCACCTGAAATAAAAGACCACAGTAAGAACTTCTGACTTCACACTTCTAAAGACTAGTGTGGTCTCCTTTAAGGCCCACCAGCACCTGCAGGACTGCATGGATAAGGCAATCCCAAGCAAAACAAAGACTCTTTTCTTTAAAGGCAAGCGTCCACTCTGGTGGACCCCAGCCATAAACAAACTCTACAACAAAAGGAGGAAGCTACTACAAGATAGAGCAAAATCCTTAAAAGGTAAGACACCCTTGATCACTATAAGTAAAAACTAAGAGCTCTCATAAAATCATCCAAAGCAAATTTTGAGAGAAAAATAGCTAAAGACTCAAAAGACAATCATAAGGCCTTCTTTAGCTATGTTAGAAACCTGGGAGGAAACTCCCAGATATGCTCAGAACTAGTTCAAAATGATGTGAAGATTACTGATCCTACAGACATTGCCAACATACTGGCTGACAGGTTCAGTGCAAACTTCTCCCTCCCCCAAAAGGAGATATCTATACCAAGCGATTGCAGCCCCCAAACATCTCCAGCCCAAGTGAGAACTGCTCTCTCCAAAGCAAAAACACAGCATCCATGGGACCTGATGGTGTCCCGGCTGTGCTCCACTCAACTCAGCGAGAATTAAACCCACAGCTAGGACAGCTGTTTAATCATAGTCTTACCTCTGGATATTGCCCAGGGGTGGCGCACTGCAACTGTGGTCCCACTTCACAAAGGCGGTGCCTCCACCGACCCTGGAAATTACGGCCCATTAGCTTGCCAAGCCTTATCTGCAAAGCCATGGAGAGGATCATAATGGACCTCATAAATAAAGACACAGGGAATTTGCAGACTTTGGATCCATCCCAGTTTGGCTTTGTCAAAGGCAGATCATGCCTTCTAAACTTGGTTGACTTTTGAAACAGTCACCAAAGCCATTGATGAGGAAAGGCAGTCCATACAGCCTACCTCGATCTGGCGAAGGCCTTGATACAATACCCCACTCGGGTATCATTGAAAAACTCATCAGCTTAAATGTTAACCCATACATCACAAGATGGGTTGCAAACTGGCTGAGTGACAGAACCCACAGGGTCAGAGTTGCTGGCGCCATGTCAGACTCAAAGCCTGTCACAAGTGGTGTACCACAGGGCTCAGTCCTGACCACTCTTGTTTGGCATCTACTTTTCAGTACAAGCAAACACAGGAGGGTAGCTTATGGCTGACAAAGTTTGCAGATGACTGCAAACTGGCCATAGTAGAAAACACATCTGACACAGATATCCTTCAGAAGGGTCTCACAGAAACAGATAACTGGTGCCAGAGCCATGGCCTAAAGTTAAATGCCAAAAAATGCATAGTCATACCCTTCGGGAAAAACAAGGTTAACCCTAGCTACCAAATAGGTGGCAATCCACTGAGTACAGAAGAAGTTATCAGGGACCTGGGGACCCAGGTTGATAGTAGTCTGTCATTCGACACCCATGTAGCTAAAGTAGTTAGGAAGACCTTCTACATTGCCCACCTTATCATGAAGGGATTCTCATCTAGATCAAGGGAGGTCATAGTCTCCCTATACTCATCACTCATCAGACCAATGATTGAGTACAATGCCCCATTCGAATGTATCTGACCCGACACTTGCAGCAGCTGGAGAGGTACAAAGTTCCTCACCAAAAGGATAAAGGGTCTCAAACATCTGTCCTATGCTGCCCGACTGAAAGAACTCCAGCTCTATTCAGTCGTCTCAGAGGTGACCTTTGCCTAACATACAAGGCCATGTCAAACCCAGATTTGATGAATATGCTTCACCTCAAAAATCTAGATCCGCCAGAGCCACAAGGCGGAGACTAAAAACCAGACCCTGGCTATTAATAGGGCGTGCTGGAGGGATAGATTCATCACCCAAAGACTCCCTATGCTGTGGAATAAAATCCCGGTATTTGTGAGGCAGAGCACCTCGCTGGCCTTGTTCAAGAGAAATCTTGACCAATGGATGGGAGATCGCAGATATACCCCAGGGATTACCTCAGTGTCACTGCTCAACAGAGGCACAGCAAAATAATGGGTATAGTTCCCCATACTAAAGGGGTGGCGTAAGCCACAAAACTATGGGCTAGGCTTGTAAATGCCCTCGGGCAGATAGCCTAGTATGAACCTATGAACCTATGAACCTATATATATATATACATATATAGATATGTTATATCTATTTAGACATTAATATATATACACACACACACATACATCTACATGTTGAAATACATTCACTGTACTCTTGAATGACTGGGCTGTATATATACATATATCTGACATGGCTTAGTAGCCAATCATTTTGGTTATGGTGTGCAGGGTCCTGGGTTTGAGCCTTGCAGAGGCTGTTTATTTTGTTGCTGAACAGAACAAGGGCTGTTGGATACAGAGTGATTAAGGCACTTTTAAGGAGTTGTAAGTGGGTTTGCATAGGTTTGCATGGAGGTAAGCAATGCTAACTTCCGGTTACAGTTTCTTATACTCAGTTAGCTTTTCAATTGCTTAACCTCTGCAGGCATTGCTTACACCCATGCAAACAGGCTTAAACCTGCTTATTGTTGCTGAAAAGTGCTTACTCTGGCTTACCCTAATGCTAATTTCTTTAAAAGAAAAGAAAAAGGGGTTGATAGGAAAGTAATGAAAAAGGGGCACAAAGAGGGAAAGACTGTAGGGAAAATAGCTATGGGTATGTAAGATGGGTGTAGGGAAGGTCCATAGCTGACCATTTCTTCTACAGCAACAGCTATACATATACACTGAATTTAGAGGTAGATTTGTACACTCAAACCACTGAGAGAGGGGAGAGGACAACAATAGTATGTTGTGATGCCAATTAGACCAGATTACATGTGTCCAGTGGACACTTGTGTGAAATGGACAGCTATGTATGGGGCGAGATTTTTTTTTTTGGGAACAGATTGACCTTTTTTTTTCAGGTGAGAGTGGCATGTTGGGGAGGGATAGTAGGTATATTTGGGGAGGTAGGTTGGGTAGGTTAACAGACAAGACAAACAAGATGCATACAGAGACAGTATATGACACATGTGGTGGGGTAGACACCTTGATGGGGAGGGGTTCTGGGAAATCGGAAGGCCATGAGCCTCCTAGTGGAAACAGTGGGACTGAGGTCCCCACCCATGGACAGTCACCACTGCAACTTTACATGCCCAAAGGTGGCTGTGCTGGGGGCTGAGTTGCAGAGCCAGGCCAACCCTCTAGTTTTGACATATGGCCCTTGAGCTGGTGTAGCAGATCTCCAACCTAACTATGGGGCTTGCTATGCACCACGACCTGGACCTGGCGATGGGTGACAGGTTTCTGTCTGCGCCTGCTCCCGGGGGGGGGATGAACCCCATCCCCTGAGGCAGTTCTACCTGAAGGTGGTGCAGGACCAATTGACGACGAGGTCCTGTGTTGGGCTCCAGACGTGCTGATGCCCGGTGCCATGGCCAGCTGAGGTGGGACAGGTGGGTCTCTTGGGACTGGCCTTCCCAAGCATGCTATGGTGTTTAAATGTTGTCATCATATGTGGGTTAGTAATAGTCAATACATTCTCAGGGTTAGGTATAACAGCATGCAGAGATATTCCCATTAACCCAGACACCAACTACAGAACAGTTGCATAGCAAATGAAACACATGCATATATATGGTACCACAGTGGTAATAACAACAGCATGCAGGTGCATTGATGGCACCATGCCACCAATGTTGGAATATTGCAATATAGCACATGCATGGAAACAGATTTAAATAATTATCAACCAATAGGACATAATCAGAACAGTGAAGTCATTATTTTATTTATTTATTTATTTTATTTTATTTTACATTTGTCAACCAGGAAAATCCTACTGGACACTGGTCCATTTTCAGCGGAGGCCCGGAGAGATAAGTTCCAAACAACATATACATAGAATAACAGGAAATTACATGGAACATTCCTTTCATGTTATGAGAGCTTTCATTGCATACACACAAGGAGATGATACATACAGTATGGAATACATTAAATTAACAGTTCATACAAAAGTCAAACATTGAGGTATAGCGTATCAAAAGACATCTACTCAAAAGACCTAAAAAGAGGCAGTATTACATATTCATGAAACAGACTGAGAGTAGTTGGGGTACAGAGGAGTTACCTTTTTAAGGGTTAGCCTAGTGAATGGCATGAGCATAGCCAATTATTCTGAAAATGTTTTTTCAGGAGTTTTTTAAACTGATTAGTGGAGGTGGTAGAGGTTATATTGCTTGGTAGAGTGTTCCATTTTTTGGCAATGGTGCTGGCAAAAAGGGATTTACCAGCATCATTTCTATGCTTGATGACTTTTATGAGGTTTTGGTTGCTGGATCTAAGAGTTCTAGTGGGGATGTGTGGTTGTATGAGTTCCTATAGTGCAGGGGTTAGGTTGGGAAAGTAGTAGAGTTTGTGAGCATAGATAGTTGGTTGAGTAGTAGCATATGAGGTAGCTCCAACCAGTTGACTTGCTTAAGTGACAGACAGTGATGGGACCTATAATGGGATTCGGTAGCATATTTAGCGATTTTGTTGTAACAAGATTCCATTTTATTTAGGTCGGTTTGCTGGAGATTAGTTAAGATGGGAGAGGCATATTAGAGGATGGATAGGAGATTGGTCCTTGCAATGGTTGCTTTGGTGTTATTAGTCATAAAGTTTGTATTCCTATAAATGAGTCCAAGTTTTTTGTTAACCTTCTTGATGGTTTGAGCAATGTGGATGCCGAATTTAAGATTGTTGTCAGTTTCAACATCTAGCAGTTTTGTGTGTGTGGTAGGGCTAATTTGAGTGTTGGCTTTGGATTTGATGGAGAAGCTATCACTTAGGGGTGGTGATTTTCCTGGGCCAAATATAATAAGTTTGTTTTTTTTTTGGGATTGAGAAGAAGTTTGATATTGGTGAAACATGTTTCTGGGAGGGTGAAGTAGTTCTGGGTTAAGGATTGAAGTTTATGTAGTGTGAAGGTGACATAAATAAGGGTGGTGTCATCTGCATATTGTACTACTGACACAGAGGGTGAGGATAAAGTGATGTGGTTAGTATATAAGGAGAACAGTTAGGGACCGAGAATAGACCCTTGAGGGACTCCTATGGTAACTGGCAATAAGGGGATAGTTGGTCTTTCCAGAGAACCGTTTGTTGACAGCCAGATAAGTAGCTGTTAAACCAAGCAATAGAGGAGGGGATTATGTTTATGCTAGATAGAGAATTGAGAAGAATGCTGTGGTTAACCATATCAAATGCTTTTGATAAGTCTAAGAATATGGAGGATGCAAACAGACCATTGTTTCTGTGGTGGTGAACTATATCCATGAATTATAGGAGGGCTGTGGTGGTGCTGTGAAAAGGTCTAAAGCCATGTTGTGAAGCAGAGAGAAGGTTGTTATCTTTGAGATGTTGCATTAGTTGAATGTGGACCACTCTTTCTAATATTTTGGACAGAGGTGATAGGATTGCAATTGAACGATAATTGGTCAGCTCTAAAGAGTTTCCCCCTTTGTGTAGTGGAATGATGTGTGAGGTTTTCCAGGAGGTGAGCACTTTGTTTTAAAGCAGTGATCTTTTTATGAGAAAAGAGATTGGGTAGACTATGGCATCAGCTGATATCTGAAGGAAGTCTGCTGGAAGCTTATTGGCTGCTAGTGTGGTTGGTTTTAGTTTTTTGAGGAGCTTAGAAATTACCCTGGTGGACACAGGGTGGAGGTTGAAAGTGGAGATGTTGGGTTGAGTGTGGAGAAGGGTGGGGATATTTGTTGGTGTGGGACTACTGGTACTGTATTGGGCATTGGCCAGGGTTTGGACAGTTTAGGTAAAGAATTTTTTGAATTGTGTGGGAATGTCTTCAAGATTGCTAGGTAGCACTGGGGATGGGGTGATGGTTTTTCCTAGGTGGAGTATGCTATTTAATAATGGCCCAAAATTTCTGGGGGTTATGAGCATGTTTTTCCTGCATGTTTTTGTAGTAATTGGCTTTGTCTAGTTTGATTTGCTTTTTGGTTTTGTTTTGGAGTTCTAGATAGTTTTGTCTAAGACATAAGGTTTTATTTCTCTGATACTGTATCCAAGCTTTGTCTCTTTCTTTCATTTTAGTTTTGGTGTCTTTGGTGAGCCATGGGGCATAGTTAGTTTTTATTCTAATGGTTCAGGAAGGTGCATGATGGTTTAGGATGTTTAGGAAGGTTGAGTTGAAATGTTCAATAGCTTTGTCTAGGGCTAGTTGTTTAAGGGGGGACCAGATGACACTTTGTAGCTCTTGGATGAAGTTTGTGGCTATAAACTTTTTTCCTGTTGTGAACTTCCCTGAGAATGGGTTGGTTGATAGATTGCGATGTATACCTAATTAGGTAGATTGGGTGATGGTCACTTAGGTTGTCTGGGAGACAGCTGGATAGGTGAGCCTGAGTGGGGTCAGATACTAGGATCCAGTCCAAGATAGATTGGCGTTTGGATGCTTTGTCATTTCATGTGGGAGGTATTATGGTTTAAGTAAATCTGGGGAGGTTTAGAAAGGCAGAGGGATTGTGGCTGGAGCATTTTGTTCAGTCTATATTGAAGTCCCCTAGTAGTATGGTTTCATGTGGAAAGGAGTTGGACAGCTACTTAAGTAGGTGTTCCATAACAGTTGTGTTATTGCCTGGTGGGATGTAGACACCTGCAGTAATTATGTGCTTATTGGGATTTATTTCAAGTTTGCTGAGGATTAGTTCTACATCTTTGATTTCTGAGTTATTGTAGTCTAGTTGCTCTACGGTGAGGTGATTTTAGAAGAGGATTGCTACACCCCTCCCTTTTTTCCTAGTCTATCTTTTTCTAATCATATTGTGGCCTGGGGCAGTAATTTCATCATTGTGGTGTTCTGGGTTAAGCCATGTTTCTGTTAATATTGTGACTTCAGGTATGTATAGGGTAAGCAAAGCATGAAGGTCATGTTTTATTGAGTATGTTTCTTAAATTGATGTTTAAGAAAAGGGTGGGTCTATTGTAAAGGGCATTTAGCTGGTTTGGGGTGGGGTTGATAGGTGATGTAGGTCATGGGTTGGGGTGTATGTCACCGCAACTAGTGAGTGTTTTGAATAAGTGTGAGTAGTGTTTGCTAAATGTGTGTAATATTTTGTTTAGCCTTTTGAGAGGTATAAGGGTTTATTTTGAATGTTAGTTTATAGTGTGGGTAACCAAGGTGTAGGGTGTGGGTGATGATGTATTGCTCTATAGGGATGCTATTTAGTTTGGTGTGGTTAATTGTGGAGTCTGTCTGCCATGGGGGAAGAGTGTGGTTTCTGAGTTGAGTGTGGTAAAAGGTTAAGTTGGAAAGAACAAGCAGAGTAATGATTAAAGTAGGATAGAGTCGTGCTTTTAATAGTTGGGTTGGTTGTGTGTAAGGCATGGTGTACCCAAAACAGTGTAAGGCAGACATATAAATAGGGAATCAAATAAAAAATGACTTCCTACAATATCAACAAACCCCAGAAAATGTATAGGCCAATGTCTAGATGTTGAAACAACAAGGTTTTAAAGAATGCACCCTGAGCAGAACACACAAATCTGTAAAAACTATCAAAAATATCTATTTGCAATACACAGGTTGTTCCCATGTGGTGTTCTTAATCCTTGAATACTGAGATAAATATTCAGTATAAGTAGTTGCTCATGGTTGCATATCTGTGACTAAAATCTTAAATACAATGCACACTGTTTAATACAAAATGCAGAAAACGACTGGCCAAGGACCATACAAGCTATATATATATATATATATATATATATATATATATATATATATATATACACACACATATATATATATATATATATATATATATATATATATATATATATATATATATATATATATATATATATATATATATATATATATATATATATATATATATATATATATATATATGTGTGTGTATATTTATATTGCTCTGTTACAGAGTTTAGTCCTTTGATCAGAAATGGTATTAAATATAAGTTCTTGCTCTCAGCTGCACAAGACCAAATTTTATGTTAGAAATCACACCCTATGAAAGTCACCAGAATGATAAACAAAAGAGGGATTACTGGCCCATAAAGCAGATCATATGGCTGTAAAAAACATAAACCAGTTCCATAATCACAAAGAACCCAATGATTAGGGCTCAAAAAATGATCTTAATGTGTATTACATGACCGGACCATTAATCCCAGGTTGTATATACAGCTGTAATGTCATACACAAAAAATAATTACAGTGACTATAAAATCCAGTACGGTCAAAAATCCATATGCTGTTCTTGATCCTTGAATGCTGGTATAATAGTCAATATAAGATGTTGTTCATGGCTGCACTAGGCATACAAGATTGAAGATATTAGGAAATGTCATCTTTTTAGATCATTTTTGTCTTTTTGCATTACATTTACATTGCCTGTGTCTGTGGCACAAATTTGTCTCCTTTGCTCAGTTGCAAATACATGTTTAGTTCTTAAAGTTTGTAAAGCAACTAAAAAATCCATACTAGCTGACAAAAAAAACTACTATTCCCAACTACAAAATAAATATCATGACAATCCTCAAAAATTCTGGGCTGGTCTCAATAACCTTCTTCGCCCAGGCAAATCCTCCACTCCTACCCCAGAAAAGGAATCTGATAAAACACCAATAGAGGTAGCCAATACTTTTAACTCTTTTTTTACAGATACTATCCAAACCTTAGCCAACCAACTACCTGCCACCTGCTGCCCTATAACCAAAAACATCCCTGAAAACACATCTACTTTTAATCTACAACCTGTCACCACTTCCAAAATAAGAGCCTTACTACAAAAACTAAAACCTACTACTCTCGCTGCAGACCAACTCCCAGCCGAATATTTACAATTAGCCACTGATGTCATAGCTTACCCCATAACCATACTAATTAATCGTACCATCAAGGAATCTAATATACCCTCAATTTGGAAAATATCCCACATCATCCCACTCCATAAGGGTGGTTCATCCACTGAATTGTCAAACTACAGGCCAATAGCTATAATGTCCCCTCTGGCCAAAGTCATGGAAAATGCATACACAAGCAAATACTTCACTATCTTACCCAGAACAAACTACTGACCAGTTCTCAACATGGTTTCCGTCCTAGCCACAGCACAACGACTGCCCTGCTCTCCTGGATACAATAAATCAAAACCCAACAACAAAAAATATCATCTGCTCTCTTTCTAGACCTCTCAAAAGCATTTGACATGGTCAACCACCAGCTACTTCACAATACTCTACAGAATCTCAACTAGGACAACCTAACGTTGGGCTGGTTCCAAGCCTATCTCTCAGGTAGGAAACAAGCAGTTCTCTGGCACAATAAACTTTCTAATCTCCTACCGAATACCATTGGAGTTCCACAAGGATCCATACTAGGACCACTTCTTTTCAGTAGTCTTCATCAATGACCTACATAAAACCATCCCGAGGGAACATGTATACAGTATGGCGATGATTCGACACTAGTATGTTCGGATACATCTATAGTTAAACTTCTAGCTAAAACCCAAGCCTGCTTTACAGATATTGAAAAATGGCTAGCAGGACGTCAGCTAATCCTTAATCCAAATAAGACAAAATTACTACTCTTTCATCCAACCCATAAACTTCCCAACACTACCTTCACCATTCAATCAAACAACGGGACAATTATTACTCCAGATCCCCATACCAAACTATTAGGTGTGACCATTGATAATAAACTCAAGTTTAATACCCATATTAATCTCACCATTAAAACCATGAATAAGAAATTAGGATCACTATATAGAATCAAATCCTTTCTCACTCCCATAACAAAAGTGACCATTCTTTGCACTTGCTCTCTACACTTCTCTATGTATCCCCTGTGCTCAACAAGCTTAATAAAACTGAGCTGAACAAACTCTCATGTTCTTATAATCACATAGCCAGATTTGCTATGGGTATGCCATATAGAACTCACCACTGTAAAAACCTAAAACACCTGGATTGGATAGAACTTCCAAACCTCCTACAACAATCCCAACTCATCGAAACATTTAAAATACTAAAATATCCGGATAAAACTCCAGCATTAAAAAACCTAGTCATACCATATACTAATCTAAACAGACTACGTTCCTCTAACTTACCCCTTATTCAAAAAGTAAAATCCAATAACTCAGGGGGGGATGCTATATTCACCAATGTCACTGCCAAAATATGGAACACCCTTCCATCTAGTATCACCACCATCACCTCCTTACACAACTTTAAGAAAAGTCTATTCCAGTATTTCAAGTCCCACTGGCTATGCCAATGCTCACATCCAGACTAAACCCCCTTCTATATAGCTGTCTTAAATATTTCTCTCCGCCCTACCTTCTCCTGAGGGTACTCTACTTCCTACTATCTCTTCATCCAAGCACCTTTTTTCCTTTTACCTCTCTAAGGGGCCAATCGAAAAATGTTAACTTTCTGTACTGCTTTTGCACTGTCTGACTATAAGATCTGATTGCGTGGTCCTCTCGTGTTTTATATAATCAAGTGTATTGTTATGCTCCATATTCATTCTCTTTGTACTTAGTATAACCAATGTATGACTTTATTAACTGATTTTGCTCCTCTCCAGATTTGGATCATAACCGATTGTATTGCTATGTGCCATCTTAATCTCTTGTATATAAACTAACTTAAATGTGGAGCTTTTCTCCCCGGGCCTCCGCTGAAAATGGACATGTATCCAGTCGGATTTTTTTCCGGTCAACAAATGTAAAATAAAATAAAAATAAAATAAATAAAAGTCTGTAAGCAGCCAGCAGTAAACTCCAAAGTCCGTGGGTTCGCATACTAATACAGGCAGCCAGCAGTAATCTCCAAAGTATGTACAACAAGAGCAAACACCCATGATGAGAGCAAGTTAAAGCACACTGCAAATCACCCCACTGTTTTCTTCATCCTTGAGGAAGTGCCTGACGTACATTGCTGAGCAGGGACCCCTAAGCAGAGGTCAGAGGTATCTCTTCCATTGGGCATGTTTATGTGACTGTGTGCATGAGTGTACAGCTGCTAGAGCAGACAACTGTGCTATTGCACTCTTCTTGATGGAAAACAGCCTGTGGCTTGCAGGGCAAGACTTTGCAGAACCAAAGCTTCCAAACTTCTCCTTCCTGCACCACAGAGTTCCAACACCCAAGGAATGTAGCCAATGGTTCAAGAAGGAGATAAAAAATCAAAACAGGTTTAAGATTTATATCTTGGGAGCAGCACTGTTTTGTAGACAACAGCTGACAAGCCAGGAACCACAAAACGTGCAATACATAAAGAGAGAAATGAAGAAATTAACCCAGTTCCAGTCCACCTTTTGATCCAGACCTCCAGTACATCTCAAGAGAGAGACCTTTAGGTTCTTACGGCTTCACGGATATTGTTGCTCTATGTCACTTTCTTCAGCAAATCTTTTTGTTTACTGCCGGCATTTGTGGAACTTGGAAAGACAGTTCCTCACAGCAGGTTAAGAAGAGGTCAATCCAACCAGCTCAAGGAACCTCAAAATCCTTTTATCATCAGGAGAACCTGAGTGTGGGTAAATCTTTTTAGTGGGTAAATGACCAGTTCTCTGAGAGTTCCATCTGTAAAGTAGGGTTTGTGATGCAGTAACAGAATTCCATGGGGACCAAAACAGGTTAACATTCAAGCAGTATCTGCTGCTGTATCCCAAAGCCTGTTCAGAATCCGCAGAAGAGAGGTCTTGCCTGTTCCAGTGTTCCCCACAATTAGCAAGTTGTGTCCCTGTGATAGTTTCAAATCCAGATCCTTCACAAGTACTTCATCCAAGGCAGGGCAGAGAAAAAAAACCTGATTCATGATGAAGGCAGAATCAGGATGTGAAACTTCTGGTACAGAGTCACTGTCGCAATCCCATGAATCATCTGCAGTGGCCTGCATCTCTCCAATTCTGTGAGTATAGCCTGCTACATCAGATAATGTCGATGAAAGGTCAATCAGTTGACTAAAACAGTCAAGTCAGATAGATAGAGACAAAGGCATTCTTGCTGACAAGGGCACTGAGTTCTGCAGGCATCAAGCTGTCGAAGACCCCACTAAATATTGGAATAGCAATAACGATATAACTGAGAATACTGCCAAGGTAGTCAAATGTGTTGATCCCAACTGTAAAATGCAACTGATTCAGCATACACTCTAATCTGCATGTGTTTAAATCTGAAATCTCCTTCAAGTCTCTCCTGTTGAATAAGTGCTGAGATGATGGGGCCCATTACAATCCTGTTTACCGATGTGTCCACAACAAAATAACTGAAGATGCAGACTGGGCCAAGCCAACCAGTACTGGAGAAGCACTGATATGTGTAGTAACTCAATGTGAAGGGGGTGATGAGGAGTTTGCTTGCCATAGTCTTAGTTGTATGCAGAATCTCTCAACATCCTGACTGATTCATTGGTCTGGATTATCAATGTCCTCACTCAGCACATTGAGTATATAGTATGCTCTGCCATTGAAGTAGAGGCTGTGAAGGTATTCTGTAAGGGCTTTCCTCCAGTTTACATATATCAGGTTAGAAATAAACTGATCAAAGCTTTTCAGTGTAGAGTTGATTATAATGAGGATGACTGCAATGAAAGTCAGACTTTTGAATCCTGTTAGGTCTTTGCTGCCCAGAATCTGATAGTACTGGCTAGGAATACACCAACTTGGTAAATTACCAGCTGCTCTGATGCACTTCTGTTGTTCCTGTGCTTTCCCACTGGGTGCTGTTTGCTGAGGCATGACACAGTTAAGAACCCTTAAATATCTTCTTACTAAGACCAAGCCAAGCAGTTACTGAAGAGTTGTGATGCCCACCCCATAAGCAGCAGCAATTACATACCAGTTGAGGTGGGTATGTAGTTTATTGCTGGAAATATGGTGTGGAAGATGTCAATTAACAACTAGTATATTCCTGTAGTCCACATTACTTTCCTAGTCAGTGCTGTTATCTGTACCTTACCAGTATTACTACACCACCCTATAGCCTTAGTTTGGACAGTGATATGGCTGTCACCATCTTTATACATGAACTGGGTTTACCTGCAGTATACACCTCTTATCTGGTGTTCCTGTGGAGGAAATGTTTGATGTTATGTGATCCTATCTCGCCTACATTCTGACTGATGGGTTCGGAGCCGATCCCGCGGCTCTGACTCGGCACGCTTATGCTATAGAGCGAGGCCTCTAATTGGCTGAGCTATCTTTATCCCAGGATGCACCACCGCTAATTCCCCAGATCTCGTTTGCCGCTTACAGAGCTTGGATGTGGTCTCAAAATTGGCTGGGCTAAGTACTATATATATAGTCTTTTTTCCTGTCAGTATTTGCTTCATTTAAACCCAAAAGCTGTTTTAACGGCTATTCTTTGTGTACGAGTGTGTTTCTGGCAGTTTGATTGAATTTTTAGTATAATTTCCTGTCAGAGAAGGTTCCATTTAAGTTAGAGGGGCCTTCCCCTGTGGTTACTACTTCTCAGTGGTTGTGTGTGGGTCAAGTACCCATTTGAGTTAGAGGGTCTTGACCCTCCTTGTTTCCCCTTTCTCTTTCACTTTCTGTGTGTGTAAAAAAAAAAAAAAAAGTTTTTCAGTTTTAATATTCTGAGTTAGTGGCATACTTATTGTTCCTGTGTGTCAAACCCTTAAGTTTGCTGTTGTGGTCTGTTTTTCTTGTAGGACTATGTCTAAAGAACATAAACCCTCCGGGTTTAAAAAGTGCATGAGGTGTGGGTTCAAAATGTCCATAACGGAAGACCACTCCTCGTGCGTCTATTGTCTTGGCGCCAAACATCTGCAGGAATCGTGCAGTGTATGCCATGCGTTTTCCTCCCGAGTCCTCCAGGAGAGGAAAAACAAATTAATCCTCAAAGGATTAATCAAGCCTTCTTTTGAGGAGGCTTTATCTTCCTCTCCGTCTCCTTCTAAGAAGAGCTCTGACCAGTCAGTCAGAACCGACGGCTAAGAAAGCTAAGCAGACTTCTCCATTGGCTCCACGGACTTCGGAGCCGAGGTCGGAACGGTCTGCCTCGATGCCTCCAGCCTCGACCCCTCTGGTTTCGGAGCCGAGGTCTGGGGCATCGAGAGGCGGGTCACCCTCATCGGCTCCACTGATAGTGGAGCCGATAAGGTCATCGGCTCAGACTCTTCCCCTCGGGCGAAGTCCTTATCGGCCGAGGAAATTTTCTTGAAGGTTTCCTCGGAGCCGATAATTGTTGAGTCCTTTCGGAGCCGGTCCCCGAGCCCTTCGGAGCCGATGGAGAAATCGGTTTGGGCCCAATCGGTATCCTTGAGATCATCCAGGATGTCTGATTCGGACATCGACAGGGTGCTCCTTCGACTCTTCCAGTCTCCGGTGTTCCAAAAGATGGTTTCGGCTCCAGCCCAGTTGGCTTCGGAGCCGATGGTCCACTCCCCTATTGTACTTCCTCCTCCAACAGCTTCGGCACCGTTGGAGCAGGTGTTGGTGGAACCAGTGGAGGTGTTAGGGTCAGGCCCAACCCTTGCTCCGACTCCGGCTCTCGGGTCGGAGTTCAGTGCACGGACTTCTTCCTTCGGCCCTGGGGGGGAGGCTTCGGGATTGATGCTTTCGGTCCAAAGTCTCCCTCTTGGTGCGTCGGCGGCGGGAGTACCGTCCACTGTCGTGGCCATGGAGGGGGGACCTTCCCAGGATTCTGGTGGTCCCACCTTCAGGGCTATGAGGAGTGCTCTAGCCAAATCTTCATTGGCTACCTCGACAGTTTCCCCAGCTCCTTCCCTACATTTGGAGACTGGGTCATTGGCAGTCCCCCTGTCCACAGACAGCGGAGCCCCTGGGCTTCAGGTTACCCCCACTGGGGTTTCTCTCCCTCCTGGAGGTCCTTCTGAAGCCTCTTCGGAAGAACCTCCCAGGAAGAAAACGTGCAAGAGGAAGCACGTTGACTCCCCTGATGAGTCTTTGACATCTGACACCGATCTCGATGATGCAGAAGGGTCCCCCAAGTCATCCTCGGATGATGTCTCCTTTGCAGACATCCTGGAAGCCCTAAAACAACGAGGCGGCTGGCAGTCCAAACCTCCCTCTGCTGATGAGTCGGTGTTCCTGAAGGCCTTTGGGGCTCAGCCCTCCGCCTCCTGGGTGTCTCTGTCCTTCGACTAGCTCTTGGATTTGATCTGTCGAAGGGCGTGGGAACACTCAGACTCTGTGGAACCGGTGCCCGCTCGTCCAAACAAATTTCTTTAGCCCCAGATAGAGAGTTCCTTATGAAAGGTGTGGCTGTGGATGCTATGGTGGTGGCATCTGCTACCCAGCAAGATGTAGCAGAGGCTTCTACGTCCGTCCATCCTCCTAATAAGGAGTCTAGGAGCATGGATCGATGCAGCGCACCCTTAGTTCAGCGGCCTTTACTTTGAGGTC
The DNA here is from genome assembly GCF_019279795.1 of Protopterus annectens. Taxonomy (NCBI): domain Eukaryota; kingdom Metazoa; phylum Chordata; order Ceratodontiformes; family Protopteridae; genus Protopterus; species Protopterus annectens. The sequence continues at coordinate 990,226,165 of NC_056729.1, forward strand.
TCTGAACTACCTGGCGACTTTACGAGATTCCAGAGGGATCTGATTAAGGAGCTATCCGATACCCTCTTAGGTAACCTGCCTGAGGAGCTGGCCTAGACGGTTGGTTCTCAGCTGGCTACGATGTCGTCCATTTCGAACTCGTCCATGAGGCTCATTTCGTATGCGGCCGAAGAGTAGTGGCAGTACAGGCATTGCTCTACGGAGACAAGCCTGGCTCCGCCTGTGTCATTTGCAGAGGCCTTCAAGTCTTCATTCGACGCCCCTTTGATGGGTCCTCCCTGTTTGGGCCCAAGGTGAAAGACACACTTACCCGCTGTGAACAGGAGGGTAAGACTCTGACTGCAGTAGGGGCATGATTTTCCACTCCCTTTCGGCCTTATCCCAAGGCTAAAAGATGAGGGAAGATGTGGTTCCATAGATCTCAGAAGTCTTACCCCTCAGCAGGAAGGTTCCCCTCCAGAGGCAGAGGAGGGGGAAATTCATCAGGAAGACGCCGTCCCAGAGGCGGCAGAGGCCCTCGCAACACTGGAGACCGCGAGTCCTTTCATGGCTCTTCAGCTTTTCATAGTCCCTGAGGGATTGCCCGACTGTGCTGCTCGGAGCCAGTCGGGGGTCGAAGCACCTGAAGGCCTGGGAAGGGATCACTCAGGACCGATGGGTGCTTGAATTATCGCCAGAGGTTACTCCATCCCATTCTGTTGCCCCCCTCAGTCCAAAAATCCCGGACCCGCCACCCAGTCAGCGGGATACCGCAGCCTTAGAAGTTTCAAAGCTGCTGCAAAGGAGTCATCCAACCGGTCCCCGCAGACCAGATCGGATTAGAGACTTACTCAAGATTCTTTTTGGTGCCAAAAAAGACCGGGGACTTGAGGCCCATTTTGGACCTAAGCAACCTAAACCATTCAGTCAAGAAGTCCAAGTTCTGAATGGTCACTTTACAAACCATTCTCCCATTGTTGGAGAAAGGTGTTTGGATGTGCTCCATAGACCTCAAGGACGCGTATTACCATATCAAAATACATCAAACGTCCAGGAGACACTTGCGCTTCAGCCTAGGATGCAGTCATTTTCAGTCCGTGCACTGCCCTTTGGTCTCACCACAGCCCCCAGCATGTTCACCAAATGCTTGGCAGTAGTGACTGCTCACCTGAGAAGTCTAGGATTCCAGGTGGTTCTGTACCTAGACGACTGGCTCCTAACTGCCACCTCCAAGCATCTACTTCTACGGAACCTGCAAGCCACAATATCACTGGGCAATTCCCTTGGAATCACCTTCAATTGGCCAAAGTCTGTATTAAGGCCATCTCAAAGAATAAGATTCATAGGGGTAGAGATAGATTCAAACCAGATGCGGGTCTATCTACCTGCAGACAGAATTCAGACCATTCAAAATCAGGTTCGAGCCTTACTCCCCAGGTCCAAAGCCCCAGCCAGAATGGTCCTACAGCTATTGGGATCGATGTCTGCCACAGTTCTCCTAGTTCCCTTGGCAAGGTTACACATGAGAATCCTCCAGTGGCTTCTTTCAACTCAGTGGTCCTTTCAGGAACTCCCTCTCAATCATCTAATATGGATCACAGAATCTTGCAAACGGGACCTTCGCTGGTGGCTAGTGTCCTCCAATTTGGACCAGGGACGACCCTTTGTTCTTCCTCATCCGGCAGCCACTTTGACCACGGACGCCTCCCAGACGGGGTGGGGGGGGGCATTCCCTGGGCAGGTCAGTCCAAGGCAAATGGCACCGTAGAGACCCCTCTCACATCAACATCCTAGAAATGAGGGCAGTACTCCTGTCCCTTCGAGCCCTTCACGATTACCTCCCTCAGGGCGTAATTGCTGTTCACTCAGACAACATGTCAGTTGTCTGGTACCTGAACAAACAGGGAGGGACCAGATCCTATCCTCTTTGCAGAGAAGCGATGAGAGTTTGGGAATGGGCAGTCTCGACCAAACGCTTCCTAGTGGCTACCCACATACCGGGCAAATCCAGTGTCATAGCCGACAGGTTGAGCAGAACCATCCTCTCTCCTCACGAATGGTCTCTGAATATGACAATTACAAGGCAGATTTTCAGCGAATGGGGAGTTCCGTGTTGCGACCTCTTGCGACTCCTCTGAATCGAAGTGCAAAGAATTTTTCTCCCTAACCCGGCTCTGGGAAGAGCCCTATGGATGCATTAGTCCATCCTTGGCCCACCGGACTGCTTTATGCCTTCCCTCCAGTTCCTCTCCTCCCCAGAGTGATTCAAAAGGCATCTCTCTTAGGCAGCAAGATGATCTTAATTGCTCCGTACTGGCCTCGTCAAGTGTGGTTTTCCTATCTTCGGAAACATGCTCTGGAAGGTCCATGGTTCCTGGACCAGGTCCCAGACCTACTGATTCATCAGTCGGGACTACTACACCAGTAACTACACACATTAAAATTGATGGCCTGGCTCCTCCTCTTCCGACCATAGTCAGGAGACATGCACTGGATCCAGATATGGTGCACATATTTTCTTCAGCCCACAAGTCGGCTACGAAGAAACTGTATTCTAGCAAATGGAAAAGGTTTGCTATCTGGGCTCAACTCCGGGGCCTGGACCCCATTTCTACTCCCGTGGCAGAAGTACTCAAATTCCTGACCTCTCTTTTCAATCAAGGCTCTTCTGTTTCTACCATCAAAGTACAATTGGCAGCGATTTCTAATTTTCATGAATCCATAGACCCACCTTTAATGAGCAACAGGTTGTGTAAGACCTTCTTGAAAGGTACTGCTTTATTAAGACCTCTGATTTCTCATCCTACACCTCCATGGGATCTCGATATAGTATTATGTGCCCTGACTTCTTTTCCCTTTGAACCGGCAGCTACCTGTGATCTAAAGTTTCTATCATGGAAGACAGCCTTTCTAGTGGCAATTACTTCAGCCAGGAGGGTTTCAGAACTTCAAGCTTTGTCAGTGAAACCCCCGTACTTGGTTTTTCATACAGACAGGGTATCCCTCAGACCAAATCCTTCTTTTGTTCCCAAAGTCTGTTCTACTTTATGCTTGCAACAGTCGTTAGAGCTCCCACTTTTTTTCCCAAAATACTCCAATAAAGCGGAGTTTATTTTCCACACACTAGATGTCCACAGGCAGTTACATTTTTATTTGGACAGGACCAAACAATCAAGGAAGACAGATCAGTTGTTTGTGTCCTTTGCAGAAAACAAATTGGGCAACGCGGTCACAAAGGTCACTATTGCCAAATGGATCAGGGACTGTATTACTCAAGCTTATATTTATTCTAACAAAGAGCTTTCCACCTCTGTCAAGGCTCATTCTACAAGGGCTATGGCTACTTCGGTAGCATTTTATTCTAAGCTTGCTATTGGTGACATTTGTGCTTCTTGCTACATGGTCTTCCCCACCTTCATTTCTCACTACAAATTAGATGTGGCATCTAGAGGACGAGCTTCATTTGGTTCCACAGTGCTCAGGAGTGTTTTCCAATGAGCCACCCGGGATTTAGGTGCTAGGGGCTGTCCCATCAGTCAGAATGTAGGCGAGATAGGATCACATAACATCATATTTTAGTTATGTACTTACCATAACTTCAGATGTATGGGATCCATCTCGCCTACATTCCTAATAACCCACCCTCCCCTTCCTTGGGGATCAGAGGATATCAGAAGGTCCGAATCCTGTTGTTTCATCTTGAAACATCTAACAATGTTATATAAACAAGCTGTGCATGTGTGCATGAATGCGGACAAACAAGATCTGGGGGATTAGTGGTGGTGCATCCTGGGATAAAGATAGCTCAGCCAATTAGAGGCCTCGCTCTATAGCATAAGCGTGCCGAGTCGGAGCCGAGGGATCGGCTCCGAACCCATCAGTCAGAATGTAGGCGAGATGGATCCCAAACATCTGAAGTTATGGTAAGTACATAACTAAAAGTTAACACTAACTGTTTCTACACATACTCCCAGATTCTGGGTTAATGTTGTGCACATAGCTACTCATCTCTTTCTGCACAGCCTCTGGCCATGTCTTGTCCACATGCAGGTGAACCGGGACATATCCAGACTATTGCCCTCTTCAACCTTTAGTGACTTACCACACTCTTATACGGGCTTTCTTACACAGTTATATTATGTGGCACAGTGTGGATGACAGTGATCCGTGATACCTTATTATTCAGAGAACTGCAACACTCACAATTCCATACAATACCAGAGTAAAGAGTACCAGTACAGTGTATCAAGGTTTTTATTTCTCAGCACAGTGTTCGTATCCGACGTACCTCTGGGAGCCATGTTTGTTAGCACTACCTGAATGTTGCCACACAAAGTACCAGATTACACATTAGTATTATGCACATATATCTCACTCTGTTACTGTACACACTCTGGTCACAGCTTGACAACATGGGGGTGAAGATAGGCCATACTTGGTTTATTACTCTCATAACAGTTTTGTGAGTTGCTAGAGTGACAGGTTTGTTCTCATAGATGTATGACAATCAGTTGTATTCCCTGTTTGCTGCCTAAACATCTGGGATCATCCCACAGACTTCCCAGGTAGACAGGGTGACAGGCAGCAGATATGGGGCCAGTTGTGGGGTATGATTCTGTATGCAGCCTACTTCCACTCCCAGGATTCAGACCATGGCTGTGTCTGCTACAACTTAAACACTGCCCATCAGAGTTGTGTGTGCTATATAGATATTGCTGTATATCTGATTTCTGTCTTATAATTCTCCTGTGGTTTTGCATTCTGACCTTGTATTACAACACTCTTTTACAGGATTCCCTAGACAGTTATATTTTGTAGGACAGTGTGGGCGACAGTGATGAGTAATACCTTATTATTCAGAGCAACTGCATCAGTCACAATGCCATACAATACCAAAGTAAACAGTACCAGTACAGGGTATCATTCTTGTATTTCTAGGCACAGTGTTGGTATCTGACAGACCTGTGGGAGAAATGTTTGTTAGCACTACCTGAATATTGCCACACACAGTACCAGATTCTACATTACTATTATGCACATACATCTCACTCTGTTACTGTACACACTCTGCCCACAGCTTGACAACATGGGGGTGTAAATGGAACATATGTGGCTTCTTACTCTCATAAGATTTTGGGGAATTGCTAGTGTGCCAGATTTGTTCTCATAGATGCGTGTCAATCAGTTGTATTTGCTGTTTGCTGCCTAAACATCTGGGATCATCCCACTGATTTCCCAGGGGGACAGGTTGACAGACAGCAGATATGGGCCACTTTACTGGACATTCTCGACATATCTGTACAGTTGTGGGGTATGACTCTGTATGCAAACTACTACCACTGCCAGGATTCGAACCATGGCTGTGTGTGCTAAAAATAAGACAGTTCATGTCTCAGTGTTGTCTGCCTTTTCACTGTTTTCTGTCTATGTGTCTCTCAGTTGTACTAAATGGCCACTGGGCATTACACCATTCATATACAGGCATTCCTACACATTCTTTTTATGGTGCACAGTGTGGGTAACAGTGCTTAATACAACAGTACTATTACGTGATTGCAAATCTACATTACCATATGATACAACAGTATATACATGCAGTCCAGCAGTTAGCCCTTTACTGTCAGGCTATTACGCTTTTATTTACATACAGACTATATGAGACTCTTCCTGTCATATTCTACAGTGTATGCAGTACTTGTCTTAAACAATACAGGTTTAATACAGGCAATTAATTTACTAATACTTTTAGATTTATTTCCTATGGCAGTACATGCAAGAGTATTACTGACCTGCCTCGCATCACAACCTCTCCAGGTGACTTCCGTGCGACTCCTGATTTGTGGCCCGCTCACTCAGCTGTGGAGGGCATAAGAGGAATATTTAGCCATACCTATCCCTGATATACATGAGCTGGCAATTATTACACACATAGTGGAGCAATACTTACACACAGCTGGGACAGCCCCTGCCATTCTAGCCTCTTGGATCCACTGCTCCATGAGGTCCCCCTTATGCCCCTTCAGGTCAGCATAGTGATGCCTGACCTGCTCACCAGTTCTGGGTATGCCAGTGGCACTGGTGATGTCACGGGTGAGACAGTCCCAGGCTTCCGCTTTATATTGGGAATCCTGGTACTGGCCCTGCAGCAGTCTCTGCTCATGGTCTTTGACAAGGAGTCCAGCCATGACTCTGGACTCCTGGATGCACCAGTGCTGCACCTGGAAGTGCATGCCTTCTCCCCTTTCTGTCATTGTGCCTGCAATGGGAAGCTACAACCAGTTATGAGATGTATTCCTGCCTATTGGGTTTAATTAGTGCCAATTTCCCACACTTTTCCATGATTGGCCAGTTTTGAAAAGGCTAGGCTATGGGCAAACCTGCTTACCTAAGGTTGGCATTGTTTAAAAGGGTATACCACTGGGTACATTGAGTTAGCTGGCCTACACATTGCTTACACCTCCTAAGCTGGCCTGTGCAATGCTTAGCGTTGCTTACATTAGACTTTACATTATATTTTCATTTTGGCATTGATTTCTTATTCATTACAGCTTATATATATGCCTGGTATCCATGATTCATGTGTAATGTACACTGTATGGGGTCCTTGTGTTTTATTGGGGAATTCAAAACTCTATTATAATTACACCTCACATCTGGGCTTACTGCTGTACTCCAGTTCACATATTTATGCTATGTAGTGGTTATAGAACATATGACTGTATACTGATTCTTTTCACAGGTTCAGTTTGATTTTACTATAGTGAGGACTTGTTTGGTGATACCTCATTCTTCTGTACTGCTGTGATGGTCTGGTGGTTAACTACTGTGATTATAGTGTATAGGGTCCTGGGTTCAAGGCTGTTTATTTTATTGCTGGGCAGAACAAGGGCCATTGGATACAGAGTGATTAAGGCACTTCTGAGCAGTTGTAAGCGGCTTTGTGAGGGTTTGCGCAAGGTTAAGCAATGCTAACCTTTGGTTAAATATGCTTACAGAGTTAGCTTCAATATTGCTTAACCTGTGTGCGCATTGGTTACCCCCATGAAAACGGGCTTAAGGTCACTCAGTGCGTACATATGCTTACTACTGCTTATTGGTGGCTACACTTGCTTACTAGTGCTTACTCCCACTTACAACTACACTGATTTAGACAGAAATATCTAATGGTTCTTGGGAAGGTGGGGAATTTGGAAGCTGAATGGAGTTGTCATTCATTACACATTTTACCTTCCATTTGTATCCATGATTCCTGAGGACATATACTGTATGGGGCACATGTGCTTATCTGTGGACTTTGCAATGTTATGACAATGACACCTCACATGTGAATTTAATGCAGTACTCCAGTTCACAAATATATGTTATTTAGTAGGTTATGCTACTAAAATATTGGTCATAACGTGGTTTGCCATGGAAAATAGAATGTGCTGCAGTGGGACTCGAACAAGGAATCCCTGCTCGTAAGGCAAATGCTCTGACTACTATACTATTGCTGTACTGCTTCATTTGCATATATCTTCCTTGTTATCCTCATCAGCCATTTAAGCTGCATTAAGTGTAGCTAAGCAATGGGCACACCCACGCACCTACGGTTAGCTTTAATTGGATTCATAATAAAAAAAAATAGGTTTGTCTATTTGATTTGTATTTACTATTGCTGTTGTACATGTAGTGGAATGTTGCTCGGGATATGCGGATGCCTATGAGCAGTCTCGGTCATTCCTTTGGCATTTCTGCTGTTCTTCATTGCAGGAGCGTATATATTCTGTAAGTTCTGCTCTCAGACACACCCCTGCACTCTTACATGCTCCATTTAAGATTAGGAGCATGGGCAGTGCACCTTCTTAGTATGCATGGCCCGCTGCCTTCCTGTTCCTAAACGGCCGCTTTCTTGCAGGACTAAGCTTGTCCTGCATGGAAGATTAGTAAATCCGGGGGACAGTTTCTATGGCGATAGGTTCTGCTCAGCAATATATCAGTACAGCATGTGTTGTTGAGACATAATATTGTTTGAACTTCCTATTTTCCATGTTTACATGCCCCAACTACATTCCATTACATGCCTAATTGTTTGACATAGCTATGTTTTTTTGTTTTCAGTTCAGTTGGTATACTCCGTCAGTCTCAGTGTCTGTCTGTATGTTTGTTTGTGTGTGCGTGTGTCTCTCTCTCTCTCTCTGAGACAGATGTAGGATATACATCTATTTTGTATAGGCAGCAGCTGGCATTTAGTAGGAAATGCTCATGAGCAGCTGATGGCGTGTGGACCAGCTGGAGTCCCCCACTTGCTAATTGCATGTGAAACAGCTGTGGTATCATTCCCATACCCAATAGCATGGAAACACACTCCTATAACTGAGTACTTCATGTGGTTGTTGCCCCTTTTCCTTGCCTGGGGGGAGTACTTCATGGAGGTGTATGATGAACAGCATCACTGAGTGTAGTTGAGAATACCTTTTACAACAAACTCTGTGGAGACAGCCCAACAAACTGCAGGAGTATGTTCCAGACATAGGGACAGAATGTTAGTATTGCTATTATACAGCTGAAGTAATGCGAGCTTGACAGGGTTTGCGTGGATATGGCTGCTCTGCATAATTTTTTGTTACATGTATCTTTTTTTGCTTTTTGGAGCTTTTCTCCCCAGGACTCCATTGAAAACGGGTTCTTTATGGCCCAATGGGCTATCCTGGTAAACCAACTGCAATAAATAAATAAATAAATAAATAAATAAATAGTATTATGTGGATGACATAACTCTCAACTGTAGGGCTATCCACAAACTGGTCAGAGTTTGGACTCTTATATTTGGTGTGTTACATACACATTTTTTGGCCTTGGAAATTCAGTAGCATACTCTGAGGATTGCAATCAGTAAATGGTAACATCCACGTGTGTTTCTAACTTCATATCCCTCAGAACATATATGTTACAATAACCCTATAACTTTCTCAGTTTATGACAGCAATATGTCAATAATTCCCATGTGTTTGGGCCTCTGACCCCAAGTATGTCAGGTTTTGTCCAGATGTCATGCTGTAAGAGATGGATAAGTATAGTATATCATTATATAGTGATTTCATACATGATATCATCCCAGTGATGTATCAGACTGCCAGACATTTTACGTGTAGAAGGCCTTATATATGAGGCAAAGCCTGGACATTCTGTGGGACTCTATACAATTGAAAGGACTATGTATTTCTGACAATTGTTGACAGACTGTCAATGAATGTGTTATCTGGTCTGTGTAGGGGGGGGTAGATGTAAGTGTTGAGGGTCCTTTTCTATCTGACTTTGCATGCTGCTCCAGCTTCTGGTGCTCTATCAACTGTATATGTTTGTAGGGGCAGACTGACACATGTCCCATACCACAGTAAAGTGTCAGACTACACTATTAATTGGGCTAGTATATATAGGGGTAGTGTGTGAGCGGCAAACATGCTGATGATTTTGTTCACACAGTCCATATACTCTACTGTTCCTGTGGCTTACTGATATATCACTTTGAATGTGGTGAGACTGGTTTTGGGTATGCACTTTCACTCTGGTGTGTGATGGTCAGTGCTGTTACATCCCTGTAGTGCCTGATATATTTGCAATTACATGTGTATTCCTCCATAGCAAAACTGGGTTAGTGTTATGTCAGCCTGCCTGTAGTTTAGACAGTTCTTCGTGACATACCTAGCAGCTCAGTGTATTTTCCCTACTGTGATGTTATGTCCCGATATTTATCAGATGTACTGTTGCCTGGCCCCCATACATGTTGTGTATATCTGACACATCACTGGGATGATGTGAAGATTTATGTCAGTAACTAATGAGGAGTAATTTGGTTTTGGACTTGGGATATTCCAGTCAATATATGGTACAACAGACAGAAGGGTGTTACTGCATCAACTGTGTCACCTTATCTACGCCAGTATTTGGGATATGTTCCCAGTTTCATGGCTTTACCTCCCCCTTTGTCAGGCTTTGTCCAGATTTGTTGCACTATGAGGTTTTGAGCATACCTCTCGACTGGCCAGATTGTTTCAGGCTGTCCAGGTTTATTTCTCATATTTCTGTTTTGTTCCACAGAACCACTATTTTCATTTCTGTGGTAAATCACTGTGATGATGTGAGGATTTCTGTCAGTAAATGATGACATACATTTCAGTTTCAGAACTCACATCCTTCTGAACATGTAGGCTGACACAAACCCTGTTACTGTAGCAACATTCTACATTTATAACTGCAGTATATATATTATGTCCCTGTTCTTGGACCATTGCCCCCCATTTTACAGCCTTTGATCAGAATTATTGCACTAAGAGGTGTAGAGGTATGGTGCTGGGTATGACTCCACTACATGTTATGAGCATATATATATATATATATATATATATATATATATATATATATATATATATATATATATATGTGTGTGTGTGTGTGTGTGTGTGTGTGTGTGTGTGTGTGTGTGTGTGTGTGTGTGTGTATGCATGTGTGTGCAAGTGTGTGTTTTAGATATATCTGTACTGATATATATATATATATATATATATATATATATATATATACCTTTTTTGATATCTGTGCATATGTTTATATAACTATATGTATATATTCTATATGTATTTGTTTTATATGTATGACTCCATATATCTGATGTATATACTTTTGAATATTTATCTGTTACCATGTTGTTGTTGTGTCTTTCGGCTTTTCCCGGTTAGGGGTCGCCACAGCGGAACTCCGGTCTGCTAATGATTGGCAGTAGATTTTTACATGCCGAGTTGCCAGCTCTGACACACAACTTTCAATGAAGGTATGCCCATTCATGCATGTCTCCACACAGAAGACGCTCTAGCTGAGAATCGAACAGGACAACATCTTACTGTGAGGTGACAATGCTACCACAGCACCACCACTGCAGTATACAAATCTATATGTATATATTTATATATATACAAAACATGACTGATTCCACAATGTTTGTTCCCTACTATTGTATACCTATACTGAATTATATATTTTAAAAAACAGCATTCATTAGTACAGTTCTGATGGTGGAGTGGTACATTGCTCTGATTATGATGTATAGGGTCCTGGGTTCATGAACTGCAGCACTGCTTATTTCGTTGCTGGGCAGAACAGTGGCTGATGGAGACAGGGTGATTAAGGCAGTTTTAAGCAGTTGTAAGCAGGTTTGCGTGGCTTTACGCAATGGTAAGTGATGCCAACACATGGTTAATTGGGAACTGCTTAATCTGTGTAGGCATTGCTAAGCATTGCTCAAACTCGCTTACTGCTTCTTACTGCCATTTACTCCCTCTTACCCCCTCACTAATTTTTAAAAAGAAAAGAAAAAAGGGGTGATAGGAAAGTGGTGAAAAAGGAGGCATGCAGAGGGAAAAAGAATATGAAACATAGCTAGGGATTTGCAGGATGGGTTAGGGAACGTCCGTTCCTGTCCATTTCTGATACAGCAACAGTTGTGCATTTGTACAGAATTTGGAGACAGATTTGGACACTCAGACCCCTGAAAGAGGGGTGAGGGCAACAGTAATATGTTGTTAAGCCAATTAGTCCAGATTACGTGTGTCCAGTGGACACGTGTGCGAAATGGACAGCTATGTATGAGGCAACATTTTTTTGTGAGAACAGGTTGCCCTTTTTTTTTGTCTTTTTATAAGGTGAGAGTGGGATATTGGGGAAGGATAGTAGGTATATTTGGGGAGGTAGGTTGGTTAGGAAGACAGACAAGACAGCAGACAGGGTCAGTATATGAAACATGTTGGGGGTAAACACCTTGGACGGGGAGGGTAGTTGGGAATCGGACACCCACAAGCCCCCAAATGGATACAGTGGGACTGAGGTCCCCACACATGGGCAGTCACCACTGTACCTTCACAACCCCAAAGGTGGTTGTGCTGGGGGCTGAAAAGGAGAGGCAGGCTGACCCACAAGATGTGCCATGTGGCCCTCAAGCTGGTGTAGCTGATCTCCAAACTCCTTCTGAAGCTCGCTACACACCAATCCCTGGACCTGACTACTGGTGATAGTGTCCTGTCCGGCCCTGCTCCCGGGGGGGATGGGCCCCATCCCCTGGGGCAATTCCACCCAAAAGTAGTGCAGGATCAGCAGACGAGGATTTCCTGGGTTGGGTCCCAGACATACTGGGGTCCGGTGCCATGGCCAGTTGAGGTGGGGCAGGCAGATCCGCTGGGATTGACCTTCCCAGATGTGCTATGGTGTTGAAGTTTTATAACATATGTTGGTTAGTCATGAACAACAACTTCCAGGATTAGTTATGACAGCATGCATGGGTGTACCCATTAACCCAAAACAACAGATTTGAAACAGATGCATAGCAAACAGAACACATGCATACATGGAACCACAGTGGACATTATAACAGCATTCAGGTTACATTGATATTAACAGGCCACCAATGATAGTATTTGAACAGGGAACATTAATAATCAAATGTTTAAATATTTGTAGTATAATAGGACACATGTCACAACAGTAGGTTTGGTGAAAAACATACCCGTTAATTCATGTGTTAGATTATTGGTGCAGATAGGGTGGGAGAGAGAGAGATGTCAATTAACAATTGTATAGTCTTCAATTGCTCACAACTTTAATGATAATTGCTCTAATCCTTACTCTCCAGGTATTACCTCACTTCACATCAACCTATGGCCTTGGGTTGGACAGTGGTATGTTTGTACACAGTGTATAATTACAGCCTTCTTACAGCTCATTTATACATTTTCTTAACTGGCAGACATGTGGAAGAAATTACTGTTAACACTACCTGATTGTTTCTACCCATATTCACATACTCAAGGTTACATATATGCACTCATACTGTGTGTGTGTGTGTGTGTGTGTGTGTGTGTGTGTGTGTGTGTGTGTGTGTGTGTGTGTGTGTGTGTGTGTGTGTGTGTGTGCATCTGTGTGTGTGTGTGTGTGTGTGTGTGTGTGTGTGTGTGTGTGTGTGTGTGTGTGTGTGTGTGTGTGTGTGTGCTACTGCCATATTCCACCTTGATTTCTATTGGTCACCCTGGGTGTTGGTGGCAGTGACCACTAGCTGTGACAGCATAACACTTGAGAGGCATTTCTTGGAGAAGACTATTTGCTGTATGTACTTATCTTGCTGTCATTTGCAGCCTTGGGTTGGACAGTGGGTGTTGCACACAGTGTATAATTACAACCCATTTACACCTTTTCTTACCTGGCGGAACCGTGGAAGAAATTTCTGTTAACAATACCCGACTGTTTCTACACATATTCACATACTCTTGGGTGAGATTATGCATATAGCTTAATACCAGTCCCAGGATTCGAACCGTGCCTGTTTGTGCAAAAATGTACAACGAGGCTGTGTTTTATCACAATGCATTATTGGGGAGGTGCTGTTTTTTATTTGACTGTTTTCTGCATAATCCTCTCTTGTTTGGACAATTTGCTTTATAATTCTGACATTCATGCATGGCAGATAGTTCCTATACTGTGTATTCATACCTTCACATATTACAGTATGGAAAACAATGGTTAACACAACATTACTATTCAGGGATCAGATCTTGGTGCATGGAACATTTATTATACTTAATCTGTTTTACAACTCCACAATCTTTGCCAGATGAGTCTCAATTAATTAATGCTGCCAGAGCCATAGTTTCTGTGCAGAACCTGTACACATTCAGATTCATACTACCACATAGCAAAGTAAACACAACAGACTGGGGTTTTGAGTTTTATTGACAGGTACTGACACTGTTATTGATATATATCCTGTACGTCAGTATTACTTTGATAATGTCTCATTTATTTAGTACAAACAATACACATTTCTAACTACTGGCAGCCTTTCTATTTATTTGCCCTGACTACTGTGAGCTAGATTTGTACTCACCAGCCTGGGCCTCATTTACCAATTTGTTACTGAATTTTCCATAAGCAATGTTATTGGTAAATGTGATGCCTCTCCACTGGACCAGCACTCAAGGAGCCTCAATCCTCACCACTGGCACCAGTGGGGGGATGTACACTGAGAGGATGACAAGGTACTCACAAAGTATTTCCAGATGTAGCTCTCTGCATGAAGTGCAATTTCCCTTAAGAGCACACAGAGACCACAGTCTGTCTTGGGCTGATTTCTCCACCCTTTGTCCAGATCCCTAGTAGGTCTCCCCACTGGCACAGCTATAGAGTTGAGATCTCAGCTGAGTGGTCAAGCCAAGACCTCCAGCACCCTCTCTGTCCAACCAGTGGTTTGTGTCCCTACCCAAGTAGCTGACATACACACACACTTTGAGGCTTGATATACACACACACACACACACACACACACACACACACACACACACACACACACACACACACACACACATGCACACACACACACTGCACACACACACACACACACACACACACACACACACACACACACACACACACACACACACACACACACACCTGGGAAAGGCTGGCACAAGTTTACTAGCTATGTCCCCTTTTCCCAGGCTATAAGGTAGTTATCACTGCTGCCAGTCACTCCTTATCAGCTACTTTAAGGCCCTTAACATAGGGTGTTCAATCTTACTGTGTAATGTTACTATCAATACAAATGGTAGTTTGACCAAGAGGAAGGCTATTAAGAGTGGCCCACAGTGTCACAAAATAAATATGCAAGTACTTTCATAACTTAAATATGTCTAGACAGATCTGCCACAATGAAATGTTTAAATATATATTTAATAATAAATATTAAAAGAAAAAGAAAATACTCAGCATATATTTACAGTGGCAGCAGAGTTCAAAATCACAGGAAATATTTAAAACAACATTACAGGGCAGTCTCAAATAAATAAAGAAAAAACATCTAAATTAAGCTTTGCTATATTCCTGACTATATTTAAGAGAATTACTACAACCTAGAAACTTACTCAGAGCAAGGCAGATGTGTGGTGAATGGGTCTTCTGGTCAGGTCCAAGACATACTACAGAATGATATCTCTCTCAGAGACCTCTCAAATTAATATCTCAAATATTACTGCTGGGATAGCTTGCAGATTGACATAATTTCTTGTCATCTGACTCTCTCCCAGGTGAAAACTCTCACTGCTGGAATCTGGCAGTATTTAAGCATCTACCTGTATAGACAAGGACTTTTCTTCAGATCTTTGGAAATGGTAGACATCATAAAACAATAAAACATTTCCAAGACAATACAGAATGCTCCTTAGTTTTAGACATTGTGCCTCTTTGATGTACTGAAACTGAAAGATAACCCCCCCAGATTTAGTAAGCAGCCATCCAGGAATAAGTTATTCCTGTATGGCAGGGACCGTTCCTGTTCAGCATGGCACCGCGCCATGCATATGTATGAAGGCGCACTGCCGTGCTGTAAAACAGACATGGTTCCATGTACGAGAGCAGGGAAGTGTCTGAGAGCAGAGATCTCACAATACACATGCCCCCTGCACTCCAGAATTGCCTTTTGGCATTTTAAAATAAACGAGAATGCTCGTAACACCCCCCAACCTGTCAGAATAAAAAATCTGGTGAAAGCCATAAGGGGCAATCGTCCCTACCAAGCCAAAAGTTGATAGAATAATGCATGTAGAATAAGCACATAGTGCACACCTCTCAACCCGTCAGAGTAAGGAATGTGGACAAAGCCAAAAGGGACAATCATCCCACAAATCGGAAAGTTGATAGAATAACAGGTTCAGCATTTGCAGGGATATTCTGAGGGGAACAAATAAACAAAATATATATATATATTTTTATAAATGCAATAAAGTTTAAGCAAAGCTGTGTGGGTTTGCCAATTGCTTAGCTATGCTTAGTCCAGCTTAAACAGCACAAGAAGCTAAATATCAAGAGACAGTTGACAGAAGTAGTTTTGCAATAGTGTAGGGGTTAAAACTTACACTTTATAAGTAGCCATTCCTGGTTTGATCCCCACTGTTACCAACTTGCATTTTACATGTGAAAGCAGTGCATAAACATTTTTTTTTATAATTAGCTAATAAATAACATATACTTGTTAATCAGAGTACTGCAGTAGGCCCAGATGTGAGGTGTAATTTTAATACAGTTGTGAAACCCCCATATAAACACAAGTGCCCCATACAGTATAGTCACACATGAATAAATGTTATGAAAACACATTGGGTGATGTCAGGGACAGTAACATTTATAATATGTAATGAATGATGAATCAATCCCATACAGCAGATAGTCTATATAATAAAAAATAAGCAATGCTAAGCAGGTGTAAGCATTGTGTAAATATGACTGCTAAGCAATGAGTAGCCCAGCTAAGTGGATTTGCCCATTGGTAAGCAGTGCTGAAGCTGCCCCTTTAAGCACTGCCAACCTTAGATAAGCAGGTTTGCCCATAGCTTAGCTTAGCTCAGAATATTCAAAACCATCCAATCATGGCAAAGGGTGGGAAATCAGCCATATTTAAACCCCGCAAATGGGAATACAGCTCATAACTGGTTGCAACTTCCCACTGTAGACAATATGGCAGGTGTTGGCAAGGCCATGTACTTCCAGGCACAGTGCTGGGGCATACAGGAGTACAAGGTCATGGTAGGACTCCTGGTAAATAACCATGATGAGAGACTGCTGCAGAGCCAGTACCAGGTCTCCCAATATAAAGTGGAAGCCTGGGACTGTCTTGCCCATGATCTCACCAGTGCCAATGGTATCCCTCGAACTGGTGAGCAGGTCCAGCACCACTATGCCAAATTGAAGCAGAGGAAGAGAGAGCTCTTGGATGGGTGGGTCCAAGAAGCAAGGCAGAGGGGTGATGTCCCAGCAGTGTGTAAGTATTCATATCAATAACTGTTTACCAAAGTCCAGCCTGTGTATGTGATGGATAAGTATGGCTAAATATTTCTCTATTCCCTTTACAGCTGCAGCTGAGCAGGCTATGAATCAGGATTTCCATGCCAATAGGCTGCAAAGGCTGTGTCATGAGGCTGGTGAGTAACAATCCTGCTTGTAGTAGTCATAACAAATAAATGTAAAGTAGTAGGAAGCCACCCTGCAGTATAAAAAACTGTCTATGGGTTGTACTGAATAAACCAGACAATATCACAGTAATAGTCCCATATAGGTGATATTTCAAAAAAACTGTAACTGCCTGGCAATAAAGTTCTAAACCCTGGACTGGTTGTGTTTACTGTGGTATTATATGGCATTTAGAGTTGCAGTCTCTGAATAGTAATGTTGTGTTAACCACTGTCACCCACACTGTGCTCTATACAGAATATGTCTAGGAATGTCTGTATAAGACTATAGAAAGTACAAGGTCTGATTGTACAACCAAGAGAGACTTAGACAGAAAACAATGAAGCAACAGACAGCAGTTTCTAAATAGCATGCTCTGCTAAAACTCATACTGTTGCATTTGTAGCACACACAGCCATGGCTCGAATCCTGGGAGTGGAAGTAAGCTGTATGCATAATCATACTTCTCAAATGTACAGAATGTCCAGATAATTAGCTTATATTTTTGGCCTGTTTCTCTGTCTCCCTGGCAAATCACTGGGATGATCTCAGAATTGTAGTCACTAAATAATGACATACATTTGATTTTCATACCTCAAATCCTTCAGAAAATGTATATTAAAACAAATCCTGTTACTCTAGCAACTCTCCAAGTTTATAACAGCAATATTCAAAATATGTCCATATTTATACCCCGATGTTGTCAAGCTTTGTCCACAGTGTGTGCATTAAGAGATTGAGAGGTATGTGCATAATATTAACTAGGAATCTGGAAATATGTGTAGAAACAGTCAGGTAGTGTTAACAAACATTCCCCCCACAGGTCTTTCAGGTAAGAAAATTGTAACTGCCTAGCAATAAAGTTTTAAATCCTGGACTGGTAGTGTTTACTCTGGTGTTGTATGGCCTGACATGTAGCATTCACCAACATCTGATATCAGAATAGTACTGTTGTGTCATCCACTGTTTCACATACTGTGCTTCATAATAATAAGTCTGTATAAGACTGTTGTAATTACAAGGTCAGATTGTACAACCAAAAGAGAATTAGAAAGAAAACACTGAAGAAACACACACTGGTGTCTAAATAGCTCATTGCGATGAAACAAAAGCAGTTGTATTTTTAGCAGAGACAGCCATGGTTCAAATCATGGAAGTGGTAGTAATCTGTATGCATAATCATACTTCTCAGCTGTACAGATTTTCCCAGAATGTCCAGATATTTGTCTCATATTTTTGGCCTGTTCCTCTTTTTTCCTGGCAAATCAATGGGATGATCTCAGGATTGTAGTCACCAAATAATGACATACATTTGAGTGCCAGACTTCAAATCCTTCAGAACATGCATATTAAAACAAATCCTGTTACTCTAGCAACTGCCTAAAGGTTTATAAGAGAAATATTCAAAATATGTCCCTATTTGTACCCGCATGTTGTCAAGATTTGTCCAGATGTTGTGCATTAAGAGACTGAGAGATATGTACATAATTACAACTAAGAATCTGAGAATATGTATAGAAACAATCAGGTAGTGTTAACAAACATTTCCCCCACAGGTCTACCAGGTAAGAGAAGTAGAATTTAGCTATAAGACAGTTGAAGTATACACTGTGTACAAACATACCACTGCCCAAACCAAGGCCATAGGGTATTGTAATAATACCTGTAGAGTAATGATTAGAGCAATGATCAATAAAGTTGTGAGTACTGCAAGAATATATAAGTTAATTGACATCTCCCCCCAACTATATCTCCAACAATAACCTAAACACACAAATCAATGGGTATGTTTACACCAAACCTACTGATGGGACATATGTCCTATTGTTCAACAAATATTGAAATGTGTTTCTATTAATGATCCATGTTGAAATATTATCATTGGTGGACTGTTGCTATAAATGTAAGCTGCATGCTGTTGTAATGGCCACTGTGGTTCCATATATGCATGTGTTCTGTTTGCTATGCAACTGTTACAGATCTGATGTTTTGGGTTAATGGGAATATCTATGTATGGTGTTATAACTAATTCTGGATTGTGTTGACGATTACTAACCCACATATGTTCTAAAACTGCAACACCATAGCAAGTTTGGAAAGACCAGTCCCAGCGGACCCACCTCTTCCACCTCATCTGGCTGTGGAACTCGAGCCCCAGAACATCTGGGACACACCCTGGGGCCTCCTTTTCTGCTGGTCCTGCCCCACCTTTGTGTGGAACCACCTCAGGGGATGGGGCTCATCCCCCTGGGAGTGGGCACGGACAGGATACTGTCACCCGAAGTCTGGTCTGGGGATTGGTGCATAGCACCCTCCAAAGGGAGTTTGGAGATTTGCTACACCAGCTTGAGGGCCGTGTGGTGCATTTAGAGGGTCAGCCTGCCCCTCCTGCTCAGCTCCCAGCAAAGCCACCTTCAGGGCCATGAATGTGCAGTGGTGACTGCCCATGGGTGGGGACCTCAGTCCCACTGTTTCCATTTGGGGGCTCATGGGCTTTTGATTTCAAAACACCCCTCCCCATCCAAGGTGTTTACCCCACACATGTGTTATATACTGCCTTGTCTTGTCTGTATTCCTACTCAACCTACCTCCCCAAATATACCCACTATCCTTTCCCAACATCCCACTGTCACCTTAAAAAAGGGCAATCTGTTCTCAAAACAAAATATCACCCAATACATAGCTGTTCATTTTGCTCATGTATCCGCTGGACACAGGTAATCTAGTCTAATTGGTTTCACAACATATTATTGTTGCCCTCACTCCTTTCTCTGGGGTATGAGTGTCCAAATAAATATCCAAATTCAGTATATATACACAGCTGCTGCTGTAGAAAAAATGGGCAGCTATTGACCTTCCATACACCTGTCCTGCACATTGCTAGCTACTTTCCCTATTGTCTTTCCCTCTTTGTGCCCCCTTTTTCACCACTTTCCTATTATGCCTTTTTTCTTTTCTTTTAAAGAACTTAGTGCAGGGGTAAGTGGATGTAAGCACTTTTAAGCAGTATTAAGCAGGATTAAGCCTGTTTGCATGGCGGTAAGCAATGCCTGCACAGATTAAGCAATTTTCAGGCTATTTATCTGTAAGCATATTTAACCGGAAGTTAGCATTGCTTACCATCTCCCAAACCTGCTTACAACTGCTTAAAAGTGCCTTAATCACTCTGTATCCAACAGCCCTTGTTCTGCCCAGCAACAAAATAATTAGCCCTTACAAGTCTTGAACCAAGGACCACAGCTACAGCAACATACCACTAAGCCATTTGATCTGCACATATGGGTGATGTTTTCTCAAACATATCATGCAGCACAGTCACTCAACAGTAGGGAAAATGTATATATACATACATATATATATATATATATATATATATATATATATATGTAGACATACATGTCTATATATATATATATATATATATATATATATATATATATATATATATATATCTGTGTGTGTGTGTGTGTGTATGTGTGGTGTGTGTGTGTGTGTGTGTGTGTGTGTGTGTGTGTGTGTGTGTGTGTGTGTGTGTGTGTGTGTGTGTGTGTGTGTGTGTGTGTGTGTGTGTGTGTGTGTGTGTGTGTGTGTGTGTGTAGTGCATTCGGACATCCGATCCACACTCTGAACCTCTCACTGCAAAACATCCGACAAAAGGCACTGCAAATAGAGGTGAAGGGGCCCAAAATAGGGAATCTATTGCAATTATTGCTATTATCCCTTCCTACACAGCTGAACTGTTCTGCCTTGCAACAAAAAAAAAACACTTGCAAGTCTTGAACCCAAGACCCTACACAACATAGCTACAATGAGTTACAAGTAAGCCATTTCAACTGGAAGATGTTGGGATGATTTCTCTAACATATATATATATATATATATATATATATATGTATATATATATATATATATATATATATATATATATATATATATATATATATATATATATATATATATATATATAAATACTTATAGATATATATAAAGAGAGTATATATATATATATATATATATATATATATATATATATATATATATAGAGAGAGAGAGAGAGGGTGCAGTGCACAGCATATCAAACAGCCATTATTCCTACAGTTACCATCTTTTCAAATGGCCATTGTCTGATTCTTTCCTACAAATGAGAATTATTGCATGAAACATTTACCCACCCACAATGCTAAGGAGATGTCACCACACACAGTTTGAATACATATAAATGTTTATTTATGTGCTATTTCAGTTGTTTATGCCATGTCTTATAGCATTTAGGTGTTTGAAATACATAATAACTGATTAATGCAACTTTCAAAGAAAACATATGATACAGTAATACAACAGTGACAAACACGCTTGCCTTGAAGATAAGAACCAATCAACACTTAATTGCAGATGTAGGTCAACAGCCTCCAATTACACTCTATTCAACCCCCTAGGGGGAAATGTATCAGTTGTCACAATGTAAATGTATCCATTACATAACAATGCTTAACTTAAAATGTCACTATCACACTGATAAATAGAACTGTGTGCAAGACAGTAAGCTCTAGCCCACCACTGTTCCCATGGTGAAACATGAAAATGTATAGCCATATACCATAATGTTTCTTATTACTGATATCCCTCACATGTTGACACAGCCCAGGTTAAAACATTTAATACCCCTCTTCCATAAAATGTCTTACAATGGCATATAACAGTGTTCTCCATACACTGACCTCTAGACTGTACAGGGTCACATATGTTTTGTCTGGCTGTAGCCCTCATATATATGGACTCTGCCCCATAACTTGTGTGGGAGTCCACAACATCACTGGATTGATAGCAGGAATGTCAGCACTAAATAATGATAAACCATTACCTATCAGCCTCTTACAGCATGACATCTGGATTAAGGCTGATATATACGTGGAGGACAGAGGCTGAAACACAGGGCCATATTTGAAATATTGCTGTTACATACTGTGAAAGTTGCTGGTGTTAAAGGATTGGTTGTAATGTACCCTTACTCAGGAATATGTAGTCAGAAACACAAATGGATGTTGCCATGTACTGATAGCAATCAATGGAGAGACTGCCACTGATATGTCATGGAGTAGACCTGTGTGGGGAACAGACAAAACATAACAGCCAATCCTCTGGCCATCATGTGGATAGGCCCACAGTTGAGAGCTATGCACACAGACTGCATTCCATTAAAAACTAGCATGTACACATAAACCTTGTAAAACTAGCAGTATTAAATGCATATAACAACAATACTCAGACACTGTCCCTAGGTCTGTAACCTTATACAAACATGTAGTTGGCCTGTGTCCTCAAGTCCTGTTGTAAGAGGTACAGCTACCTGCTGTCTGTAACACTGCTGCCCACACACTGGAAGGATGTCTTCCATACAGGAAAGGTAAAGGGACAACGTTCACATGAAGTATTTATTTATAGTGGTGGGTTGCTATGACATTGGCTATAGGAAGACCTACACAGCAGCATGCATGCAATTAGCAAGTGGGGAACAGCAATTGGTGCAGTGACCATATCCTGAACATGAGCATCACCTACAAAAGCCATGCTTCAACCTACTCAAACAAGCTCAATCCCAGTAGTGGAGAGAGAAGGGCACACACACACACACACACACACACACACACACACACACACACACACACACACACACACACACACACACACACACACACAAAACACCAACACAATAAATAAACAAAACCTTGAATTACAAAACAGGAAGACATTGTGTACACAGAAGGAACCTGAAGATAAACCAGGTATGTGCAACATGTAATCATGCAATTGAATGTAGTAATTGGTCTGTAAAAATTGGATAGATGATTATGAAAGATGTATATGTGCCATCAATACTTGCTGTAATGATGTCCTGCTGAACAAATGTTATGGACACAGCATCTGGCTCTGTCTGCAGTGGGCCATATCTGTCAACTGTGCAGATCTGCACAGAATGTCAAGATTTACCCATCATAGTGTTTGTTCTGTTTCTCCAAACATCTATATTACTCTGGCAAACAGGTGAAGGTGGAAGTAATGAAGTCATGACAGACACATGAGTTTCAGACCACACCACCTTCAGAACAGTCATTGTAATGTGAAATGTATCTTGCAAAAACTTCATAGGTTTGTAATAGGCATATCTATAGTCTGTCCCTAAATATCCCCCCAATGTTAGGCTTTGTCCACATGTGATGCTTTAAAAGGGGGATAGGTTGGGTCACAGCTGAGGAGCCTGACACACCCTGGGAAAGGTCTGCTCACATATGGCAACCACTAGAGGGTCTGTCAAACAGTCATGTCTGTGCCACTGCTAGCCCAGTTAATGGGATGTTGCCCATATCCATATATGTTACCTTTGAATATGAGTGTTCAACATGTTTGTATTGTAAATATAGGATACCTATATAGGGCATGAGAATAGTAAAGCACTGTTGCAGATGTGTGTGTGTTAAACTGAATGTGATATATTGAATTAGTAACATTCAACTGTACAGTATTCTTCTGGACAAATTTCACAGTTGTGACAGATATCTGTAGTCACTTACACATATACTTGTGTTATGGCAGCTAAATTGATACGTTATCAAAACTGACTTCCCTGTGTTGTCACCAAGTAAGGTGGACCAATGAACAGAAGTCCTGGTGTAACAGCTTGAGACATATGATTGAGCTGCAAGACTGTAAATACAGTGTGCCATACTGACATAGAACACAAATGTGTACCAGGTATCCCATGAGCATGTGTATGTATGCATATGTTCAGCTGACAGGCACAAAATTAATAACATGGGTCACAAGCAGTCCTGAAAACAGGATGTGCATGTTGCACATGTGTGTACTATCACTGTCACTGCATACAACAAAATAAAATGTGTACTGTTACTGATTGTTGCATTGCCATGACACTGATATGGGTACTACAGTAGGCATGCTTATCATGTAGTAATCAGAGAAGTGTACAACTGTGCTATGACCCACTGTCCATGCCTACCACTGACAGCTATATCAACACCCATATACACTGGATATCAAAGTGTACATACCCCAGTTGGAATGCCAGGTCTAAGTGCTGTATGCTAATGAGATGACAGGAAGACATATCAAAACCTTTCTCAACTCAAATGTGACCCATAACCTGTGCAACTCTAATGAAAAAGAAACAAAGTTGTTTCATGGAAGGTGAGCAACCATCGCCAAGTGAAGATGTGATATGATGTTAGAGTGCAAACAAAGGCAAATTGATGCTGTAATAATCTCAGCAGGTGTTTACACAACATACCAGTGTAAGGGTGTGCACACACATTCAACTGGCTTACTGTACTGAGTATTACTTCACATATGCTGGAAGGACAGGTTCATAACCCAGAGACTGTCCATGCTATGGAATAGACTTCATATATATGTCAAGCAAAGCACCTCACTGGCCCTCTTCAAGACAAATATTGATGAGTGGATGGGAAATAGAAAAATTCACCACAGGGATCACTCTAGTGGCATTATTTGCCAGAGGCACTGGGAACTAAGGTCGGGTGGCACAATGTCAGGGTAATCCCATGGGCTAGGCTTGTAAATCCTCCAGGGACATTAGCCTAGTACAAACCTATGAACCTATGAACCTATATGTTTCCACAGGACAGGTTGTTATGTTCCCTATTAAAATGAGCAGGCTATAGGATGCATTACAGGTGGGTATTGTGTTGACATGTGCTTTTGTGGGGTCATGTTCCAAATGCACAAGTACCATGCATTGTAACAGGGGTGTGTACACCTCAGATCCACTGTAGCTATATGGAATCAGCAGTACCTTACCTGTACAACCATCCTCCATCAAGGATAGAGTAATCCCCCTTGGTGTACACCACCAAGACACAAAGCACATAATAGGTTGCTATAGTGGCTATACAGGGACACATATGTGCAGACCACAACTTGGAAGTAAGTGCACCTTTATCTGAGTAAGCATGTAGGTTCACATGTGACCTCTTGCAAGGCTAACTATGACTAGAAATCAGACATATGCAACCAAGGCCAATTGCAACCATGTCTACAAATATGTACACAGTCTCAGAGCCAGTAACACAAGTCAACCTGTACTGGGGGTAAAGCACACCTCATACACACATGCCATGGATACAGGCAACCTGCATCAGACAGGATAAGTGGGAACAGTGGCACCCTATCCACAACAGTAGTACAAAGAGATATGCACATTACCTACTCTCCTACCCACTTCAATGGTGAGCATGGACATAATGCTGACTGATGGCAGCAACAGCAAGTCTCCATGGGGCATGAGAACATCACAGTTTGCCTCCTACATGAACACAGGCATGTTCTCACAGTCCCATCACAGACTACAGTCACCACTCACACATCATCCACATGGAAGATAGCCACTGTCATACCTCTACGCAGAAATTAATGGTGTATAGTGGATTATGCCATTAAGTGTCCAACATTGGGGGAACTGGACAGGTCAGGGCCAAAAGTGTAATGCAAGATGTACAAGCCATAATTACTTACAGTGTTATGGTATAGTCTGGATTATTTGCAAGTAATTCCCACTGTTGATGTGCACATGGACAACTGTATGAGGTACTCTGACCTTTTTTCCTGTTTATGTCTTCCAGGTACAATGTCCCAGTAATGCCTGCCCGCATACACACGCCTGGAAAATGATGCTATAATCCAGTTCCTCATAGTCCACCATGCCATCTTCTTCAAGTGCAGGGCCCAGGGTCTACAGGAGAGGACCGTCCTGTGGAATGAGCTCATCCACAGGGTAAACAATATCAGCCTGCACAACTGCAATTATAAGCAGGTGTGGCATTGCTGCACTGATCTGATCTGCAATGCCCATCAGGGTGCCGCTGCAGTTAGGAGGGACCATCTAGCCACAGGTGGGGGTCATGCCATCTAGCCCCCACTGACACATGCTGAGGAGCTCCTTGCCAGTCTTGGGGCACCTGCCCACCAGTCAAGCCAGCAATCTGAAGACAGCATTGTGGAGGTGGGTGCCACCCACACAATAGATGTGGAGCATGCAGGTAAGGCCTCAGGGCACATTAGTATACCACTGTTGCTTATGCATTTTCATCTGCAAAGTATCTACATGCATATGTCAGATAAGATAGTCTGTTGCTGCAGTGTAGTAATGAACAGATGTGTATAATCTCTAGTATTGTCAGTTTGTACTGTTGATGTGCTGAAATTCTGCTCCCACCCTGTACCAATGCCATAGATGTAGCTACTGACATTATGTCTCTCACACAACTATTTAGGTCCCCCTGATATACAACTGGGGCAGCAGCCTGTAGCTGGTGAGTATGGACTTGTTTTGTTCAGGTTTGTAAACACATCGCCCATGCTATGGCCATGCTATTGCCATGCACACATTTAACACACCTACCTATAAAGCATGCAGTACATGTTCACTTATTGTTACTGTCAACTGCACTCCATCACAGTGGTCAACATGGTGGCATATCTGAAGGGTATGTAATTGTCTTGCAGTATACCTAACAACCTGTCAGTGCAAGATGTGTGGACAGAGATGAACATAATGGTGAGACAAATGGCCTACAGTAGGGACATGTCTGAAACATTACCCTTACACAGTGGCTACAATGGTGTATACACCACTATTACAATGGCAAGTGTTCCTGATCTAAACAATGGCAAATCACAATACCACATTCCACACCTTTTACAACCTGTAATGTGATCCTAACATGAGCAATGAATGTGTAATATGAAGTCCTATGTTAGCACAACAAATATGGAGAATACATACCTTAACAAACAATGGAAGCATATGTATGCACACACTCACTCCAAATAACATATTGTGGAAGCAGATTGTGAGGTACTGACAGTATTCACTCTTCTTGACTACACACCATCCATCAAGTACAGTGCCTTAATGTCACACCAAGTAATGGTTTGCTGTCCAAGAAGTATGTCCATGACATTTGCCCACTCACCTGCAACAGAGGCAGCCGTGGTTTGCACATATCTTACAAACCATGAAATGCATCCCATATCTGAAAGGTAGCACTCAGGAGTGGGAAACATAGCGTTACCTCACCATTGCATATATCATGCCAAACAGTGCAGACAGTCATGTATGTGCGTATGAAGTATGGGACAACATTAATGTAGAAAATAAACAGATGCTCATCCAAAAGAGATGACAACACATGTTACAAACTGGTCACAGGGGCTGCCCACAACCATGCAGCAACACTGAGAGACTTGCAGGAATGTCTAGCAAGTGCTGTCTGTGCAGTACCTGAGTTGACAATCGCCTGGAATCTGCATAAGTGTGGCCTATGGGATAGGGGAATCAGAAAGAAGAGTTGTTCCACAGGAAACATCATCCTGGGCTCTCTACATGTAGCATATGCATAACATCAGGTCTCCCAAAGGCATGTGTTACAATGTGTAATGGTGTCATGAGACCAGGACTGAAACCTACAGACAGTATTCATAAAGATACATGTGGTGCACAAGCAACACCTCACTCCACCTCAGAGCCACCACCCCCATTTTTACCTTTCTGGTGCCAGTGTACACCTTTAGGTTTGCTGCTCATTAGCAGGAACTACGCAGGCAGATATGGTGTTCAGAATTTGGAACACTGCATAATAACACTCATGTGTGGCCCATAGTTGTCAAGCATCTACAATAAGTCTGAGGATGGGGAGGGGTGCCATCCTGAAACACAACAGTGAACTGAAGAATACATCCATAGCTAGCTAAGAATGACTGTATCTGAACACAGTCAATGTCATGAATTGTGCAGGACATAACCCTGACTCCACAGCAATAGTGAAGGCACAGTGTGACCTCAAAGGGTTATGCACATGAGCTGACCTTGCAATCCAGCAGAGTTGGGTGACATTTGTAGGGCAGAGTGACCCAATAATGGCAACTAAAGATGGGCCATGCTAGTATACCTCTTCCAGGAATAGTGACTGCTGTAGTTCACTTAACAGGTACTGCAACAAACCATTGTGTTAAGGATGTGCACACTTATGCAACCCACATACTGTACCATATTGTTTTGTAAATAAGACCTAACCAGAGAATAAGGCCTAGCATGGTTTTCCAGGGTGGTAAAGATATAAGCCCTACCCCAAAAATAAGCCCCAGTTAAGACCGGCAACAACACATGATGGACGTGTTGAATTATAAAATAATATTATTATTGATATCTGTTGACTGAGGTTATCATACTCTGCTCACCATTTTCAGACCATTCGTACACCCAACTTCTTCCCTTTGCAGAAAGTCATAAAATCCTTTCCCCTGTGAGTCCTCCACGATTCTTACTGTAACCCTAATCATCACTCACACTTGACGGTTGAGATCCTTGGCCCATAAACACTGGCAGGTGTACTTTGATTGGTCAAAGTACAGACAATATGCGTAAAGCACATGCACTTGATAACGAATGGCTGTGGTTGTGTCTTCTTAACTGTTGTCATTTTGTGTTGACACTCCGGTCTCGTAAGTCTTCAATTAACCCTGCCAAGTCAAGATGAGTGCAAAAATGAAAGAGCTATTCCATCGATTACAAGAAAATAATCATGGAGGACTCCCAGGGAAAGAATCTGATAGCTTTCTGCAAAGAGAAGTTAGATCTCTGAATGGTCCGAAAATGGTGTGCAGCATACGATAACCTCAGTTAACAGGACGACAAGGGAAATGCTAAGTAGTGCAAGTGTGGATCAGGTCGGCAACCATTATTTCCTGAGCTGGAAGACCTCATCTGTGAATGGATTGCTAACAGTACTGCAAAGGCTTTGGTTGTGCGCAGGGCTGATATTCAAGCATTTGCCCTTGCAATGGCACCACAGTTAGAAATATCCCCAGAAGAATTCAAAGCATCACAACATTGGCTGGATGGCTTCCTTCAGTGATATGAGCTGTCTCTAAGATCAACAACACTGTTCAAGCTGGAAGATACTGAAGTTATTAAACGTGCACTTGTGTTCAAGTCCTTTGTTGATGGCATCAACTTTTCTAAATACCAACTCTCCAACATGATTGCTATGGATGAAACTGCAGTGTTTATGGGCCATGGATCTCAAACAACAATTGATCAAAGGGGTGCTTCTTCAATCTACATTCCCTCCACTGGTTACGAGAGTGCACGTGTTACCTGTATTTTGGCAATTTGTCTAGATGGAAATAAAACCCCACCTCTAATCATTAGTAAGGGTAAGAAAGATAAGATTGAACATGTTTCAGGCATTTACATTCTTAAAACTGAAACAGCCTGGTGCACTCAAGCAGTTATAAGGATGTGGGTTGATGTAATGCTGCCACTTATTTTGCGAGGTGGTGAAAGAGGTCTGCTAGTCTGGGATTCAGCCAGCACTCATCACGCTAAAGACATGCAGTTCCTTGCATGGAGAAGAATAGATCAAATAATGATTCCTGCAGGAATGACTGCCTATCTCCAGACTCTTGATATTGCAATAAACAAGCTATTCGAGGACCATTTGTGCATGGAACTCAATGGCTACATTGAAAATAGAATGGAGAGAAATCATCATTGAAAGTTTGTGAAGTCTAGCCTGCAAGAGGTCGTGACTTGGGTGAAATATTCATGAGATAAAATCAGTGACAGCTGTGTTGCCAATGCACTACGAGCAAGCTACTTGGACAAGCAGTGCTCATTTAAGGAGAGTTCTTTTGCTAGGCATGACAGATTGGGGCCAATGGTTCTAAAGGAAATGGAGTTGCAAGAAATTCAGGCCGGAATTCAGGGGATGGAGACTTATGGCAATGTTCCAGAACAAGATGACATGACTGTATTTGAATAACGTTTCCATTATCAGGGCAACAGAATGGATTGCTTCTGCTTTCAAGTTTTATTCCCCTCCTCCAATGCACATGTATTGAGATTTTTCTGCACTTTCTATTAAGCATGAAATATTGCACTGTGAAAGCCAAGGTGTAGATATTCTGAAGTTGAAATGTTTGTTGCACTGTTTATGTAGAATTCTCACACAACTGTTAACGTG
Source organism: Protopterus annectens (assembly GCF_019279795.1). Classification (NCBI taxonomy): domain Eukaryota; kingdom Metazoa; phylum Chordata; order Ceratodontiformes; family Protopteridae; genus Protopterus; species Protopterus annectens. The sequence continues at coordinate 990,256,224 of NC_056729.1, forward strand.
TTACTTAGAACTGTTGTCCAATAACAGAAAAGTACCAAATAAATGTCAATTTGTGTAGATGAATAAATGGTGATTTTTGTACATGAATAAATGTCGATTTGTGTACATGAATAAATGTCGATTTGAACATGAATAAATGAATACATGTAGATTGTTGTATGGGGGAGGGTAAATAAGGCATCCCCTGATAATAAGCCCTAATGTGTATTTCAGTGGGGGAAAGAGTATAAGACCCGGTCTTATTTTGGGGGAAATATGGTATGCATCTCATTCAGCATCTGCACGACTAGCATATTTGTTTGCACAGGTCATATGACTCATATCAGGTGTGTGTAATGTTAACATATGCTTTATTGTGGCCCCACTGCATATCATGGAAGAGGCTGGCATGTCAGCAAGGGTGTGTACACTCCTCATATCCACATTAAGCTTTGAAGGTTGTCAGTGTATTCCAATTTTATTGTTCATACATGCACTGCTGATGATGAGATCTGCAAATTAGAGGTCAAGCATTTACTATTGACATCAGTCCTCATATCATCTCAGATATGTGTCAGAAAAACACATAGGGACTGCGAGCAACAGAGAAAACATAACTGCTACATGTATACACATTCAGTAATGGTGTGTACACTCGTGAGGTATGGTGCACAGTACATGCCAGTATGCTGTACAGGTGCACAGCAATACTGTGTACATGGGTGCAGTGTTTTCCAGGGGAAAGGGCATCACCTACTAACACAACTCATGCATCACAGAGATGTATAATGTTGGTAACAAGGGTTGAGTATTGCTGCGGTGCATGTTATTGAGTGCCATATGTCATGCATGTTGACTGTTCGGTAATGAGAGGTCTGTGTAATATTTTTGTGCCACCTCACCTGTACGTAAGTGTGTGTGTGTGTGTGTGTGTGTGTGTGTGTGTGTGTGTGTGTGTGTGTGTGTGTGTGTGTGTGCACGCGTGTGTAGAGGTAAACCATAACGTACAGGTCTTAAATTACATTTTTTGTTTGCCCCTCACAGGTGGCGAGGTGGGTCGGGGTCCCTTCTGCAGGAAAACTGATGTTAGTGTCCATACAGACTCTGACAATGATGATAGGCATGGTGTGGCACAGGCAGAGTTGTCAGGGGCTGAAGCTGTGCCATCGGTTGACATCCCACTTTTATCCACCCCATCCATGAACACAGCCTCAATGCCCATGCATACCCCATCACCTGTGGCCATAGATGAGGGACAGCTGACGGGTGGTGGCATGGGACAGGACAGTGTGCGGACTATGGCAAGTGTGTCTGTACACAGCAGCCATAGCTGGATGACCGATGATGTACCAAATAGGCAGATGTACAGGGGTGCTCATAGGAGGGCTGCTCACCATCATGACCCTGGCAGAAGTGCTACAGCAGGTGTCACCAGATGCATGTTTTGGGCCATCATGGAGGCACTGGCACATATGGAATGTTAGAGAGAGTCTGAGGCTCCAGAGGGCTACTCATTCTGCCATATTTGACAACATCTGTGATCTTGCAGGTGCCCACCGTTATTTTGCAGAGGTCCAGGATAGATGGTTGGGTGAGATGGTGGAATCCTCAACCATGTGGTGTCTGTGGTAGAACATATGGTGGGAGTAGGGCGGTGGCCAGGTGGATGTAGGTCAGCGACACCAACAGGTGTAGGTCTACGTGGATGTCTAACAACTCACGGCTGGTCCTGTAGTGGCAGTACCAACACCAGCACTGCAGGGGGGTGCTGTCCATACCACACTGTAGCAGGCCACGTGCATGTGTTCCTGGTGGTCCCAACAGGAGCATGGATCCAGTGGACAATTATCATCAGGGGAGAGTAACATATCTGGGCTTCTGCCTGGTAGTGCCCGTAAAACCCCTGGCAGGCACAGTTCCCGTGTCCATGCCCCAATGCAGTAAACTGTACACCCTGCCATGTATGGTCTGCAGCTGTCCAACAAACCCCTGTATAAGGCAGCTGCATGGCAGACATGTGTGCATAAATACGCACACACCTCACCAACATGAAGTAGATCCCTTCACATACACACACACACTTACTTGGCAATACTGAGAGTAGAATCCCTACCTAGGTACTTATGGCCACTAATGTGTTTGGATTTAATTGTACATACCACAGAGCTTTTAGGCTGAGATGTGTCCCGAGTTTCCTGTTAAGTAAGGTACATCACCAGGCCTTGTACAGTATGTACATTCTCAGCGTCATTTTTCAGTATTTTTCTGCACACAATATTTGGTCATTATATATTTCCTTATTTTAATTTCACACAAATATGTGTTAATCATTTGTGTGCTTATAGGATTTACATCCGTTCTTTATACAGGGACTATACAGGTGTTTTTATATACAGTGTTTTAAATTTTATATAGTGTATTTAGATTATGTTTTTTATAGTATCATGTATAATAGACTCAATGATGTCATAAGTAACATGATTCTATGTAATCCGAGAATCTCAATATTATTCCCATGGGTTCTTTAAAAGCATTTTTAAATATTTTAATGTTCAATGACTAAATCAATTAGCCGCGGTGCTTGTAATTTTGGTACCAATGCATTGATTTAACTGTAGTTGTTGTCTTCATTCTGGTAGTCTGAAGAAGTCCCACAACTTGGTGGGACAAAAAGCATTTAACTCTCACAGTGTCAGTTTGAATAAACAGTTTCATTTTATAGAGTTCTATTGCTCGTTTGGGTGTGTGGTGTTTGCAGTCCACAGCGTTTTGTGTTTGCAATCAGCTTTCCTGTCCGTTGCTGTTTTCAGAACTGTACACCCTGCCATGTACAGTCTGCAGCTGTCCAACAAACCCCTGTATAGAGCAGCCACATGGCAGACGTGTGCATAAATACACACACACCTCACGAACATGAAGTAGATCCCTTCACATGCACACACACACTTACTTGGCAATACTGAGAGTAGAACCCCTACCTAGGTACTTATGGCCACTAATGTGTTTGGATTTAATTGCACACACAACAGAGCTTTTAGGGTGAGGTGTGTCCCGAGTTTCCTGTTAAGTGAAGAACATCACCAGGCCTTGTACAGTATGGTAATGGGGGATGTGCTGAGTGTTAATGAACAATACATAGTATGATATACTTTCATATACACATTGACAAACACATGCAGTCATAGACACATTTGACAGACCTGGGTTTAGCAGTGCTAAATACCTTGTCAGTGAGTCCATTCTGTTACTAAGATTTTGCACACAGTGCATGCATCATTGGGCTGGATAGTGTAATCAGTTACCTGTATGGTTGATGGTGACAGCGGTCCTCATACAGTGGACCTTGGGACATGCACTGGGGGTACCATGGTGTAAAGACAGTATACCCAGCTCCCACACCCTACATTGGATACTGTACTCAATGAAACCCATGATAATGCTCTGACATACCCACAATCACACATTGACTAGGACTGCAATATAACCCCTTGTCTATCTAATCAGTGCTACTACAGGGATATGCATTTATTGCACATGCCACAGGGAAAGTAGGGTGAGGGTTTGTCATGGCTCTCCTAATGTCAGCAACATCCCTGTCCCTTATAATATATGGCAAGGTTTATTGTATTTAGAGATTGTGGCATCAGAATGCTGTCTACTACAAATATGCACACTCACACACATACACACACTTGCCAGGACACAGAGGGTAACCCACACCTATCTACTCATTTGTAGAACAGTGTTATGCTGGTACTGCAAGCTGCAGGTATCCCATATGGTGAAGAGTGCAACAAGGTACATTTAATGTCAATTACAGCAGCAGCCATTTCTAAGTATGGCAATGGGGGTGCAGTGGGTGAGAAGGCCCTCAGAGTATTGTCAACTACAAGTTTACAAACACACAGACACTGTTATTTTCAGTAATGCACACTGACACATTTGTCAGTACTGGGATCCATAGGTACAGATGCTCCTAGGTGTGTACCAGGCTAATGTCCATGGAGAGATGAGAAGAGAAGGTCATGTGGGTACGCTGGTATCATGCCACCTGACATTTGTCAGCAGGCCATCTATCAACAAATGCCACTTGAGTAATCCCAGGTGACAGTTAAATTCAACATCCAGTCATCTGGTTTTCTTTTGCAGAGGGCCAGTGAGGTGCTCCAATTGAAACGTATGCAACATATATTAGTTAACATGGCCAGTGTCTGGGTTAGAGACCTGTACGCAAGCATGTTCTGTTGTCTGTCGTGGTCTGGTTGAGGTATCCATGATATGTGGTACATACAGGGTGGGGTTTCCAAGCTGTGGCATTCATAACCAGCTGGGCAGACATGTCACTGTCAGTTAATCATAGACTGCCTGTAAGCAGCCAAGATGAATACCTGACATCTCCACATCTGTACAGAGGACAGACAGAAATTAGCTACCCAACAGGTTATGGATTAGGATGAATGTTTTGACAGATAGATGTCTGACACTGATAGGTATGCCATTACTACATGACAGCAGCCCTCAATGACATGTCCTAAACACATAGTAGTCTACAGTTAATATCCACATTAGATCAATATCCAATAGGAGATACTTAATAACATACAGCTCACATACCAAGAACATGATAGTCAGTACTCAGAGTCCAGCTGTGCATGCAGAGGTGTATGGTCCAAGTACTACAATCTGCAATATACTCTTACTTGGAAAAGCACTGTTAGAAGTAGTAACATAATGACACAATACATGCAAGTGTGACTGCATATAACCTGGGATACTTCCCATTTATGAAACACATACAAAGTGAAAAAATTGTTGTACTCGTCATGTTATGTACCTGGAAGTAAATTCATTTATTAAAGATTTCATTACCCTGCTATTTTATCAGACTGGAATGTGATCACTGGTTACCAGGGTTGAGCTATGTATAGCAGATGTAAGCATTTCTTAAATATAAATGCTAAGCAGATTTGTACACTGGTAAGCGAAGCCTACAAGGTGTAAACACCTTTTCGTTGAACTGTACATTAGCACTGCTTACCATCAAGCAAACCCACTTAAAGCTGCTTAAAACTGCCTTAACCACACTGTATCCAACAGTCCTTGTCTGATGTGGATATTAACTGCAGACTACTATGTGTTTAGGACATGTCATTGAGGGCTGCTGTCATGTAGTAATGGCATAAACATAAGCAACAACATAAAAAGTCCTTTCAGGTCTTGACCCCAGGACACTGTACACTATAGTCACAGCAGTTAACCACTAAGCCATGATGATGTTTATTGTTTGTTCAAATATATCATTCAGTACACATACTGAATAGTAGTGAACAACTGCTTTGACTACTACAATTGTTTAGTACTTGTAAGTGAAAATAGTGTTGAATCAGTCATGTATTTATATCTAAATATACACATATCAGATAAATATGGTTGGGATACATCTGGGAAGGTATATACAACACTCATGTTTACACATAATGATATGGATATATATGTGTATATACACATATATATATATATATATATATATATATATATATATATGTATATATATATATATATATATATATATATATATATATATATATATATATATATATATATATATATATATATATATATATATATATATATATATATATAGATATGTGGATATACAACATGTATAACATGTAGAGGAGTCATACACACACACATATATATATATATATATATATATATATATATATATATATATATATATATATATATATATATATATATTTTCATATGTGACATGGACAGTCTGAAACAATCTGGTCAGTCCAGAGGTATACAAATAACTCCTTAGTGCAAGACGTGTGGACCAACTCTGACAAAGGGGATGTTTACAGACATGAAATTGGGGATATCATACAAATGCTGGAATAGGTAAGCTCACACAGTTGATGCATTCACACCCTCCTGTCTATCTTAACACATATTAACCGGAGGAGCAAAGGTCCCAAGCCCACATACTTCCCACTAGTTAGTGACATACATCTTCACTGCATCCCACTGCTTTTTTCAGAAATTCACAACACATATGGTGGCCAGGCAACAGTACATCTGACAGATATCTGGACATAACATCACACTAGGTAAATACACTGAGCTGCTAGGCATGTCAGAAAGTACTGTGTAAACTAGAGGCAGACTCCCACAACTCTGACCCAAGTTTCCTATGGGGGAATACACATGTACTTGCAAATATATCAGGCACTAGAGGCATGTAATGGCACAGAGTAACAGACACCAGTGTGAAAGTGCATAACCACAACCAATCTCAACACAGTCACAGTCACATTATGGAAACCCTAATTAATACTACAGTATATGGACTGTGTGAACAAAACCATCCTCATGTTTGCCACTCACACTCTAACCCTATATATACTGGCCCAATTCACAGTGTAGTCTGAAGCCTGACTGTGGTATAGGACAAGTCTTAGTCTGGCCCACAAACATATACACTGATAGGGTACCAGAAACTGGAGCAGCATGCAATGTCAGATAGAACAGGACTAAGAACACTGACATCTACCACACTCTGTACACAGGCCAAGTAAAATAGTCACAATACTCTGCTACACAGTACTGACACTCTGTCAACAATCACTATAAGTACACAGCCCTTACTACTGTACAGACTACAACAGAATGTCCAGGTTTTGTCCTCAGATATAAGGCCTACTATACATAACATGTCTAGCAGTCTGCTATATTACTGGCTTTTTATCAGGAATTATGTCAGTAAATAATGATATACTGTACATATGTACCTCTTAATGCATGACATATGGACAAAGGGTAACAGACTTGGGACAGAGGCACAAACACAGGGCCCATATTGACATATTGCTGTGATGAACTGAGAAAATTCCTGGTGTAACAGGGATTGTTGTGACATATCTGTTCTGAGGGATATGAAGTCAGTAACACACATGGATGTCACCATGTACTGACTGCAATCATCAGAGTATGCTACTGCATTTCTAAAGATAGGAAATGTGTGAGTAACACACCACATCTAAGACGCCAAACTCTGGCCAGTCTGTGGATAGCTCTGCAGGTGAGAGTTTCCTCAACCACATAACACTGTCATGCCAGATTTTAAATCATGTAGAACAGCCATATCCACACAAACCCTGTTAAACCAACATTACTTCAACTGTAGAACAGTAATATTTACATTCTGTCCCCATGTCTGGAACATCACCCTCCTGTTTATTGGCTTGTCTCCACAGTATATGTTGTAAGAGGTATTTGTAACTACCCTCTGTGATGCTGTTTGTCACACATCCACATGAAGTCCTGCTCACAGTGATGGAAAAGGGCCAACACCCACATGAAGTGCTTAGTTATAGGAGTGTGTTTCCATGCAATTGGCTATAGGAATGATACCACAGCTGTTCCACATGCAATTAGTAAGTGGTGGATTCCAATTCATGGACAGGCCATCAGTTGATCATGAGCATTACCTACAAAAGTCAAGCTGCTGCCTGTGCAAAACAGATGTGCTTTTCCACATCCACCAGAGAGGGGGAGAGAGAGAGAGAGAGAGAGAATCAGAGAGAAAGTAAGAATGGAAGGGAGTAAGAGCCAAGTGTGTTTGTGTATGATTTGTGGGTGGAGAGTGGTATATGGGTATTATAATGGTTGCCTATATTGTTTACTAATCCATACTGTCACACAGTAATTGCACATGGCTGTACACATTTATGACTGTGGATTGTCTACAACCTCTACAGTGTTTGAAAATTGTTGGCCTTGTAATGTGGACATTGGGACATATAGGTCCTCATTATAATGATGTAGCAAAACCCACACTGCAAAGGATCCTGTCATTATACAATCATCCCAACACCCACACAGAATACTGACACACACACAAACACACACTTACCAGCACTGAGTTTCAATCCCCTACCTGACTATGTATTGCGATTACAGTGTTACGCAGTTATCGCAAGCACCATGGAGCTTATATGTTGGAGAGCAGTCCAAAGGTATCTATGATGGTGACTAATATCAGCAGCATTGCTAAATGAGGGGGTCTACTTTGAAACATCTAAAACCCATAACATCTAATTTCATAACATTGAGATCAGAACTTTTAAAACACAAAACATCCAAAACCCATAACATTGAATTTCATAACGTCTAACACAACAAATCACAAGAAAATAACATCCCCTCCACATATAATGACAACAAACTACCAAACACACTTTTTACTACATTTCTGCAGGGGGGAAGCCCCCCCTGCACCCCCACACCCTGTAAATTAAATATACCAACTCAAAGATTGCACTACAGTGGGCAAAAAATAATTTCCTAACACCACTGTATCAAGGCCCCCCTGCAGAAATGCAGTAAAAAGTGTGTTTGGTAGTTTGGTGTCATTATATGTTATTATATGTGGAGGGGATATTATTTTCATGATATGATGTTATGAAATTCAATGTTATGGGTTTTAGATGTTCTGGTCTCAATGTTATGAAATTAGATCTTATGGGTTTTAGATGTTTTGAAAGGGACCCAAGGAGGGGTAAGGAAAGTGTAGTAAGTGTCAATGTCTATAAAATCAGGTATTATCAAAGACACACACACACACTCACACAAATACCCACAGTTTCACAGTTGCCATATCTGGGATTAGAACTCTTACCTAACTAGTATGCTAGTGGAAATGGAGGGGTAAGGGGAGAGTAGTACGTGTCAATGTCCATAAAATCAGGCATTATCAAGACGCATGCATTCTCTCACACAAACACACACAGTTTCACAGTTGCTATGTCTGGGATTAGAACTCCTATCTAAATAGTGTGCTCCACTATAGCATTACACAGTTATCACAAGTGCCACAGAGCTAAAGGGGCTGGCATTTTTCCAAAGGGTTATTTCGAGATGACTGACATCAGCAGGCATGCTAAAGTAGGGCAATGGGAGGTGTAGTGACTGTGAATGGCCTCAAAATCATTCATATCCCCCCCGCCACACACACACACACACACACAGACACACACACACACACACACACACACACACACACACACACACACACACACACACACACACACACAGTTGCCATGCCTGGGATTAGAACTCCTACTAACTAGTTTTCTACACTACAGTATTACACACGCATCACAAGTACCATGCAGCTTACAGGGCTGAGACTTGGCCAGAGGGTTATTTCAAGGTGACTGACATCAGCAGGAGTGCTAACATGGGGAATGGGAAGTGCAGTATGTGTGAATGGGCTATAAACCATTCCTCTAGAAACACACACACACACACACACACACACACACACACACACACACACACACACACACACACACACACACACACACACACTCAGTCCCACACAACTTTACATTTGACAGGACTGGGTATACAAATGCTAAATGAATGCTGATTTGTACTATCGTGTTACACAGTTATCACAAGCACCACAGACACCATAGAGCTGAGGGTTACCAAAAGCAATGTCTACAGTGATTGACTTCAGCACATCATGTGATATCGGCCAATTGGATGTGTGGTGGGTGGGAAAGGCCTCATGATGGAAATCTCTCTGTCACTGTCTATCTCTCTCTTCCCCGCATCTCTGTGTGTGTATATGTTTGACATATTATAGTGTGGTGACCTGGGATATGTGTGAGTATTCCTATCTAATGTGTGTGCAAAGCAGGAATGGTGTACAATGTGGTGTGTGTGCACAGACATCTGCATCTGACAGATATGTATAGTCCACTGTGCTGTCAGAAATGGACTTCATTTCTCTAAGTGTAGGAGCATGCCTAGTATGACCTTCTGTATTGAGTGAATCAATACCAGGTAGGTTGTATTCCAGTCTAGGATTTGGTGTCCTACACCTACAGCTAGAAACCTGTTTCTGCTGGATATCTGTAGATAGGTTGACAATATGGAGTCACAATGGGTGACAGATAGTGGGATACTGTAACTATTGTGTCTGTGCTGCTTGTGTTACATGGTTGGTGTTTGCAGAGATATTCAGGCATATGTACTGTTTTACACTGTGATGTATGTCATCAACTACTGACAGATATACTTATTTGCTCACAGTTATTTCCTGGGAAATACAAGATGAATGAAGCTGTGTCCGTATTGTGGCCTGCAGCCTACATATTCTTGTATACTCATGCCATTGTGGAGGGGTAGCTGCAGACACTTGCTGATGGGTCAGTGTAAATGGTTCAGTACCTTGGTACTTTGGAGGCTGAGGATCCCCTTCTTGTCCATATATTGATGTAACAGAATGGCCATATCCTGCTGTGGCCATACCTTTCAGCTGTACAGATTCAGTCAGGTTACCCAGAAGCATGGCTCATATTTCTGGTCAGTTCCCCTTCACATTGTGGTTTACAAGCAGGTTTGTAGCCACCCATTACTGAGTTTGCAGGCAAGGATAGTATGGGCACACATCAGAGTTTCCATGACATCCATGTTTTTACACCCCCCACTCTGTTATTCTATCCTCTTTCTAACATTATGCAAGTGATATCTGAGAAGTATCCCTATAGCTGTTCCTTCATAACCAGCAGTATGTAGGGGTTGGTACACAGTTCATACAGTAGGATATGGTGGGCATGCTACTGGGATTTATCAACAAGGCTTTGCATTTGTGTTCTGTTGACTGAGTTATGTTGTTAGTTGGGACCCCATGAGATAACATACATTGGCACTACGGGGGAGGCACAGGCCTTTGACAGAGGACTGTCAGCCATTTGGTAGTGATGCAGGCCATCTGTAGCAGGCCAGTGCATTATTTCACTCCTACATTTCCACGCTGTGAGCCACTGGATTCCCCTGGGGTGACAGGGTAAGTGTGTGAGTTGTTAATGGCAATAGTTCCTGTCCATATTAATCCACTGGCCTGGATGCTGACAGGGTGCTGCTTACAGCTAGGGACACACCTGCATAGGACTCCTCTTCAGCATGCTGCATTCTGTGGGTATTCCCATACAGAAGTGGGGTCATACTGTACTCATTCTCAACAGCAAGGCTATGACCTGTGATAAACCTGTGGCTGATGGTGGGGTGAACTGAGTGCATGTGTAATATGGGAGCTTCTTTCAGCTGACTCACAGATATATCTAGGACATTCTCCTTATGCTGCCTTGTGTGGGGACATAGGCCGTCTCTCATTACTTCATGACTGTGCCTTTTGTGGTCTGCCACTGATTGGCCAGACTACATCATTATTCCATACTACACAAACAACAAATATTGCTGCTAACCTGTATGTGCAATTCCAAAGGTATGTGCAGTTGATAGTTACATATTATGTACTCTGTCTAGGGTACTTCCACCTGTGCACTGTGTGTATGGCTGGGCCCACATTCATGGCATGTTCATCTTTAACTGCAAAATACTCGAGCACCGGGATTGTAAATAAGACCAACCCTTGAAAAGACACAATCCTTGGCAGTAACAATCTGCTCACCTTGATGAATAAACACACCATAAAATTATTCAAGTTACAAGGGTGTAGTCAAAGCACAGTAACGTTTATTCCACCATTCACTAAAATTCCACAGCAAAGGTAAAGTCCTCCTAAATCCAACAGTGAAGTAAACGCTTTCATCTGTGAACATACCAGACTTTATCAAACTGTTGTATTTCCCTTCCCATTACACTTATATACATTTATGTACTTAATTAATAACCAATTAACCTTTAAAAATACAGTTCTCCTGAAATTTAAAAGTGTACGTACAAATACTAAAACTCTGTGTTAGCAGGATTGCAATACACATAAATTTTGTTGCCCAAAAGAATAATGTATTTATAGACAAAAAACTTACATTATATTTCAACTTGTAACATTCTAAATCACAACTTCCTAGCTCTCTGTTTTAACACTAGCCATATGGATAAGTATTCATTAATACCAGGGAATTCAACTGCATTTAATGTCAACTGCCAGTGTAATTCCCTGGTTTCTAATTTGTTCCCCAAATCACCTCCTCTAATATTTCTTTTCACTATCTCAAGTATACCAAACTTGAAACTGGTGAAATCAGGACACATTTCTGAGTCTTTAAAGAGGGCATTATTTTTGTTAATTTCCATAGCATATGTGTGTTCATAAATTATTTGCCTTAGGGATCTTTCTGTTTCCCCACATAGAAATCTGAACAACTTTGACATATATAAACCACCCCTCTTGTTTGACATTTACCACCAACCATCCTAATAATGGGTGTCGCATCTCCTACCTTGTATTCACTGCTTTCCAAAATGAGTGAACATTGGTTAAACCTACCACATTTTTTAGTACTTTTAACTGTACTTAACTGTTTTGTGTGTTCTAGTAAATATTTCATATTTTTCCCTACTCTGTTGGTAAAGAGTGGACCTGTACCTAACCAATGGGTGTACTCTTCGTTACCTTCCAAAATCACCCAATTCTTGGAAAGAACCTTTTGTACCTCACTACCAAATGAACTAAATTCTATCACAATAGAATGTGTGTATCTATTGGTCTGATTGTTTTGTATTTCCTTAAAAACTGGTTGTTGCCCTAATAGGGGGATAAATTTATTATTCCATCCTTTCATAATCTCGTCTTTAAATTTCTCCACCAATTCCATGGGTATCCCCTATTCCTAAACATTTGGGTCAATAACATCAGTTCTTTTGTTAACCCTTCAAACGTTGAACACATTCTAGCCCCTCTTATCATCTGGCCTCTTACAAGGTTTCTCTTAATATATAAAGGGTGTTGACTCTTGAACCTCAAAAAACTATTAGAATATGTCTGTTTCCTGTGGACCAGTGATTCAAAACACTTCTGGTTAAAATGTTTAGTCAACGTTACATCCAAGTAATCTATAACTTGTGGATTGTAAGTGTGTGTGAATTGGAAGTATTCACAAATGTTGTTAATGAAACCCTCAAATTTTAATACTCTTTCTAGATCCACCTTCCATAAAATGAATACATTGTCCAAATAACTGGTATATAGCATCCAATCTTTGGAGAATTCTGTATCAAATATGTGTATCTTCTCCCACATACAGAAAACTAGATTAGCAAAAATGGGGCCACAACTTGACCCCACTGTAACCCCCTTTAATTGCCTAAAATATTCTTCCTCAAATATAAAAAAAATGTTTTTTTAATACCCATTCCATCATTTGTACCACAAAATTAGCCATGGTGGAACTCAAATTGCTGTATTCCGTTAGTGCTTCCTGAAACAATTCTAACCCTAATGCATGAGGAATTGATCCAAAAAAGGTCAACAACATCAAAAGTTGAAAAACATGTACATTGTGTAAAAAATTCAGGTTTTATCTGAGTTAAAATATCCCATGAGTCTTTGACAACATGATCTACCTTGTGTAAATTATCTTTTAATAACCTCTCAATAAAGACTCCCAGTGGGTATGTGGGACTACCTTGGGCTACAATAATCAGTCTGTATGGTGGGTGAAAAATGTCCTTGTGGACCTTTGGTATTCCGAATACAGTCGGGACAAAAGGGTGTTGGTTCTGTAGGAAGTTAAATACCTCCTCATTAATCACTTCTTGCATTAAACTGTCCTCCAGGTACATCTGAAATCTCCTATGAACCATATTAACTTCATTTCTTGAAGCAATTGAATACTTATCTGTATCCTGTAACATGCTAGTTATCTCATTAATGTAATCAATTGTTTCTACGAGAACTACTCCCCCTCCCTTATCAAGCTTCATTACCCTTATTAAATTTGACTCTCTCAGTTCATTTAATAACATTTTCTCTTCTCTAGTCAAATTATAGAATTCTTCTTTGTAACCATAATATTGTTTGCAAATTTCCTTTTTACACATATTTTCATAATGTGCCATCATTGGGTGTAATGGGGGGTTAAACAGACTTTTTTTCTTTAAAATACTTTCATTCACTTTATTTGCATCCTTTGTCTGCTTAAAATATAACTGTAGATTTAATTTCCTTGTGTATAACTTTAATTCAGTTAGTGTTTGTGCAAGTCCCAGTTTTCTCACTGGAACAAATTTAAATCCCTTCTCAAACAAGGTGAAATGTGTATCTGTAACTAAGTGGCCTGTGTAATTAAAAATCTTAAAGCCATTCCTAGTATGAATAATCCATGACTGGTCTTCTATAATGAAATTACTGTCTAAATTTACTTCTAAAATCTGCTGTTCCTGTTGTTGTTCCAATATGGTCTCTGACCCCTCGGTAATCTCCCCCTGGGTGTCTGTTGACCCCTTAAAAAATTGTTGTCATTCTGTCGGTTATGATCTCAGTTCTGTAATCTTTCCGACCTTCTTAACTGGGGAAATTCTTGGTCAAAGACTTCATCCACTACTTCCTGACTGTAATCAGTATTTTGTCTCCCTCCATTCTCTTGGTTAACTAAAAAGTCTGAGTTATTGCCTATTCTATCTCTTTCAATACTTTCCCCATAGTAACTTCTGGGTAGCAACTAAGCTTCTTTTTGCTTGTATTCTAATTCATCCCTCTTTAATTTGCATTTTTTTCTCTGTGTATTGTCCTTTACCTGATGTTCTATTTTCTTAAAAATATTGTCATACTTCATTTCAACATTTAAAAAGCATCCATCATTTAAAATATCATCATTACGTTTATTAACTTCACTTAAAAGGGAATTAATTTTGCCATTATTAAAGTTAATAATAAAGTGTAACAATTCAATACCATGCCTATAAAACATAGATAACAATTCATCAAGTTCAGTTTGTCCAACTAAAAGTCCATTAGGAAATTTGGCCATTCTCAGGCCTTTAGGAATTATTTGCACTTTAATACATTCTGCAAGGTATGCATTGTCTATTTGCAAGTTACGTACCTTGCTCATTTTCTGTTCAAATTCTTTTAGTTGTTGCTGAATATCCAGTGTTTTCACTTGCCGCCCCTGGTTAGATAATAATGGTTCCTCTTGTAGCCATCTTTTGAATCTGTTCCTCCTATTGTCGTCTTGTTTTAAAACATTCCCACAAACTGTCTGTCCAGAAGGAATACTGTTTGTGGGTATACTAGGTTGATTATTGTCTCGTACTTCTCCATTCGAATCAGTTGTCATCAGGCAAAACGTGGCTTGCGTCATCGCTAAGGATGCTGGTACTAGTAAGAAGTTCAAAGGAAGATTACCAGCTCAGTCTTACTCAACAACACCAACCGAAAAATAGTAAAAACAAGTGATATTCACAAAAGTATTCCTTTGCACATCATAAATGGATGAAAAACTTAGTAAACCAGCACAGAGACGTTGTAAACTGGAACAAAACCTCTTTTATTCACAGATAAAACCAAGCGCTTTCGCCTGAGAATCCCAGGCTTTTTCAAGGTGCATGAACAATGTAGCCATTCAGTTTATATAGTTCTCTTAATTGGTCAAATTGATTAATCAAACTCATTAAAAAACAAATTGTTGCCCATAGCTAGAAAATAATATAGTATAATACTTAAAGTGCAATAGTGCTTTAAAATGTACCTAGAAATGTATAACATTAAACGGTGTATACTGTGTCATAAATATATGTATTAAATGCAAACAAAGTAAAATGTGCTTTCAAATATACTTTAAAAATACTTTAAAAAGTACTTTAAAAATTGATCTTAGTATAACCCAAATACATAAATGGCATGTCAATAAACAGCATCAAAAACATTAAAGACGTACCCTTTCAAGATGTTACTTAAACCTGTTTATAGTGTAATAATACTTAAATTGTCCTTCTCCTTAAAACTCAGCGTTATGACTCAAATTTTATAATCTACGTGTAAACTAAAACTTAATTACAATCTGTTTCTCCTCATTATAAGTAGGCTCTTTAAACTGATGGTGTCATTCATCATTTTAGTAAATTCCAGATAGCTGAACTGGAAGTATCTCCTTTTGTGACATTTCTTCCCCCTCAAAGACTCAAAATAGTTTTTCAAGTGACCCTTGAGAAACATTGCTTGGGAGGGATGAGCCTATGTGGGAATACATAACCCCATTCCTTCTTTCAAAATTCCATCTGCCTTGGCATTGCTGACCCTAGTATAGTGCTGCACTGTCCTATCATATGGCTGCAATCATAGGCTCCACCATAATAACTTGAGATGTTACTGGCTGTCTCCCTGTAGCCATAGATCCCCCTCAGACTCATCCCGCCTCTTACTGCAAATTCTTAGCACCACGGCCTCCCTATCATGGCAAGGTTTTATCATCTTAACATGGTACAGTTTGTGCCCCTGCCTCCTGCCCAGCAGTTCTACAATGTAGTTAACAGCTCTAACGTTCCTTACCATTTTGAAGGGTCCCTCCCAATTTGCCTGCTACTTGTGTTTGACAGAAATGAGAACCATAACCTGCTACCCTACAGCATACTCTCTAGCTTGAGCATTCCTGTCATACCAGACCTTTTTCTACTGTTGGGCTACTGCCATGTTCTCCTGGGCTAAGCCCATGAGTTTCCTGAGCCTTGTCCTGAAGTTTAGGACATATGCCACAACAGACTCCTTGTGGGATTCACACTCACCCTCCCACTCATCATGAATCAAATTTAGAGCTCCCCACACCCTATGCCCATACAGCAACTCAAAGGGTGAAAAACCTGTGGATTCCTGGCACACCTC
The DNA here is from genome assembly GCF_019279795.1 of Protopterus annectens. Classification (NCBI taxonomy): domain Eukaryota; kingdom Metazoa; phylum Chordata; order Ceratodontiformes; family Protopteridae; genus Protopterus; species Protopterus annectens. The sequence continues at coordinate 990,272,851 of NC_056729.1, forward strand.
TCTGTAAGTAAACAACAGATGGGACAGATATTTGTCCCACTCCTTCTTAAATTGGTCTGAAAATGCCCATAGCATGGTCGCTAGTGTAAAGTTTAACCTCTCCACCAGACCATTAGTCTAGGGATGGGAGGGAGTGGTCTTAAGTGCTTCACCCCATGGTGCTTCTACAGACAAGCCAGCAGATCTGACATAAAATTGGCACCTCTATTAGTCAGTATTTCTTTTGGGAAACCTACCCTGTTGAAAATCTTAAACTGCCTCAGGGTATCTGGTAGCGTAATCTACTACTACTGGGATATACTTCTTCCCTGTGGAACTTGGGGTACTCAGAGGCCCCACAATATCCATAGCTATCCTCTGAAGTGGCTAATCAATCACAGACAAAAGCACCAAAGGGGCTTTGAACTTTTCTCCTGCCTGGCTTACCTTTTGGCCTTGCTCACAAATCCTACTGTACCCTGTTACATATTTGGAAATCCCAGGCCCATAAGAAATCTCCATAATATGTCTATTTGTATGTTTTATGCCCATATGACCTGCAAAGGGAATGTCATGGGTTATGGCTAGAAGTGCCAGATGGTAGATTCTAGGAACTAACAACTGCTGTATTCTCTTACTCTCTAGCCCTCCGTCAGAGGTCCACTCTCTATACAGTAACTCTTTGTCACAGTATACAGATTCCCCTTTTCATTGGCAATCATGTGCCTTACTGGCTACCTCCTTCAGGCCTTGTAATGTAGGGTCTGACAGCTGAGTCTGTCTCAACTCTCTCTTTGTAATGCTTCCCAGCTCCCTTTCCACAGGAATTCGGGTATCCTCTGGCAGCAGTCCCTCATTGTCAGCTTGGGTACTACTACTCACCTTTTCCCTTACAGTCATCTGTCCAAGGGAACATCAGTACCCACCAGCAGCTGTGCCTCACCTTCAGTCTCACTGCTACAGGGTAGCTCCCTCTCTGAAGTAACCACCACACCAGTTCTGGCTTCAAGTGGGCTTTCTGTCTGCCCCCCCCCCAGGCTACCAGACCCACATGCTTGTCTCCAAGCCTGACTGCATGTAACTGCATGCACACAAGGTACTTCATTATCAAAACCATTCCCTATCAAGACATCTACAGGGATATCCTCAAACACACCTACTTGCTTGCTTCCTTTTCCACCCTCCCAGTCAAGGTGAACCTTAGCCAAAGGTATTTGGAATGGAGTTCCTCCTAAAGCTCTGAATGGAGTATACTGTCCAGCCAAGTAGTGCTCCTCTTTAACCACTGCAGGCTTCACAATGGTTAGGTTAGAGGCTGTGTCTCTTAGCAGTGGCCTGTTTCCCATCTACTAAGATAGGATATAACCTTTTGTGTTAGTTTGGTACCATTTTTCTCTGCAGACAACTTACTGCTGGCATACTGACATTCCCATGTACTGGCTCTTCCTTCTTCTGTTCTCCACCTTGACTCTGTGGACATCCTAATGCTACATGGCTCCACTAGTTGCATTTAAAACAGTTAACCCTCAGTTCTGGCTGTGTAACTGAACTAGTGGCTACCTCTGCTTCTGGTGGACTCTGTTGAGGTGGCTTAGGCTGTCCACCATGGGTTATCTTTGGTCCATGAGCAGCACTGGGTATACATTTCCTGTGCAGTGATGCCCTGCTTGCTAGGTATAGGCCTCCCTTTTTCCCCAACTCATCCGCGGTATTACATTCCCTATCTGCTAACCAGATTCTCATGTCCTCAGGCAAAGTGCTAAGGACTTGTTCCCTAACCAAACAGTCTGCCAGCTGTTCAAAAGTGGTGACCTGACACCCATTCATCCACCTATGAAAATAAGTGCTTAACTCAGCAATATATTCACACACACTTTCATCTGCCTTGCATCTATGCTCACAAAACTTTTTTCCTATAAGCTTCAGGTGTTAACTTAAAATACTCTAATAAACAATTTTTAACAGTAATGTAATTTAAGCAATCAGTATCAGACAATTTTGAAATACCAGCTAAAGCTTTACCATGGAGTAAGGGGGTCAGGAACTGTACCCAGATCCCTTGGATAACATTACACTCTTTACATACCCTTTTAAACATATGAATAAAGTTAAAATTATCACCCTCTCTATATTGTGAAAGAAATGTACTGACCTTTGTTGCTTCTGGGGTTTGGTTATTCCCTTCCCCATTACCTCCATAAACCTGGTGAAGAGTCAGCATCTCCTTTTCATGTTGCCTGTGGCTCTCATTTTCTCTGGCTTCCAGACATCTCATTCACTCTGACAATTCTATTTCCATGCATATGGCCTCCAGTTCAAGTCTCTTTAACTCCAGATGGATTTTTAAGTCCTCTGTGGAAAGGTTGACCTACTCATTTTCTGAGAGTTGTACATCCCCAAGGCCAGTCTGGTTGTCCTTCTGGTTGGTGGTCTGTGATGCAGGTGTGACTAAGGCTGTAATCATTTCTGCTTTAGCTAGGTTGGCATGCCCCAGTCCTTCATCTTGGCAAATCTCAGTCAACTGGTTCCATGTCAGCTTACCATACTTCTCTGATGACATCCTCGACTGCTCTCCCTGACTAACTAAGCTAACAAAAAAATAAATAAAACTATTGTGATATGAAACTCTGAATGTTCACTGTGTGGCTGATTGAGAGTACAAGCACCTTCTTTAGTGACAACTGTTTACAGGCGACAAGAGTTCAATATATACACCACTGAATCCCAATATGTGACGTGGTAATCCCACCACTGTCAGCCAATAAGTGTGAGACCCCACCACTGGACCAGTACTCAAACAGCCTCAATATTTACAACTAGTACCAGTGAGGGATGCACATTGAGAGGATGACAAGGTATACAGACAGTATTTCCAGATGCAGCTATCTGCATTAAGTGCAATTTCCCTTAAAAGCACAGAGGGATCACAGTCAGTAGGGGGCTGGTTTCTCCCTTCTTTCTCCAGATCCCTAGTAGGTCTCCTCACTTGCACAGCTATACAGTTGAGCTCTTAGCTGAGTGACCAAGCCAAGAACTCCAGCACCATCTCTGTTGAACCTCTGCTTTGTGTCCCTGTCCAAGTAGCTGACACACACACACACACACACACACACACACACACACACACACACACACACACACACACACACACACACACCAGGGAAAGGCTGGCACAGGTTTACTTGTTATGCCCCCTTTTGCTGAGACTATAAGGTAGTTATCACAGCCACCAGCCACTCCTTATTAGATACTTTAAAGCCCTTAACAAAGGGTGTCCAATCTTACTGTGTAATGTTACTATCAATACAAATGGTGGTTTGACCAAGAGCAAGGCTATTAGAAGAGGCCCACACAGTCACCAAATAAATATGCAAGCACTCTCAGAACTTAAATATCCCTAGACAGATCAACAACAATGAAATGTTTAAATATATTTTAATAATAAATATTAAAAGAACAAGAAAATACTCAGTATATATTTACAGTGACAGAAGAGTGCAAGATCACCGGAAATATTTAAAACAACATTGCAGGACAGTCTCAAATAAATAAAGAAAAACATTTAAATTAAGCTTTGCTATATTCCTGACTATATCTAGGAGAATTACTATAACTTAGAAACTTACTCAGAGCAAGGCAGATGTGTGATGAATGGGTTTTCTGGTCAGGCCCAAGACAGACTGCAGAATGCTGTCTCTCTCTCTCTCAGAGACTCCTCAAATGAATATCTCAAATATTACTGCTGGGATAACTTGCAGAATGACATAATTTCTTGTCATCTGATTCTATCCCAGGTGATAACCCTCACTGCTGAAATCTGGCAGTATTTAGCATCTAAAATAAAACACACAAGAAACAAAGTAGATGACACACTAGGTGAAATTTAATCCTGGTACCTCGGCCTTTCGCCTTCAAGGGATAATTCTTTACAAACAAACACCTTAAATAACATGTATAATAAAACAATTAAATCTCAATCACTTCAATAATTCAATTAATTAATTAATTAAATAATCACTATAGCAGTGCATAAAATCAATGCAACTAAAAAAAACACCTTTAAAATGACAGTATAAATGGAAATGCATCATTAATATCCAAATAGCAGCAAAGATCAACAAAATGAAGAATGTGCATGGTTATAACAACATTCTGAATATTAGAATTCATGAAAAATTCCTAATTAAACCCCCCAGGGGATAAATAACTATAGTTAAAGATAACCTCTATACACAGTCAGCCCAGCATTCTAAAAGCTAAAATTCATAGGCACTTCCTGATTTAACCCCCGGGATGTAAAGTACCATAATTAAAAATAAATGTAGTTTCCAAATGATTTAACCTTGAATGGAAATCACCTCTTGACCCTTCAACTTTACCCAAAACACTAAAGAATAAAGATGAACCATCCCCACCATGGACAGATGAAAAATGTGTGGCAACTGGGCTTTCCCTCTTATTATTTCTTATATCCAAAAGGTACTCCATAATTCTTATTTTGGCCATCCTCTGTTTGTCCCATATACCATCTTACATTATCACAGCCACATCCCATTATATATACAACTCCACAGGACTTACAATTAAACTTCCCCATAGTTTGACATTTCCTACCATTAATAGTAGTGCCTGAGAGGTTCTTAATCCTTGAACAGAGGTTGCAATTACCACAGGGAAAAGCCCCATATTGAGCATTTGCCTCTATTTGCAGCATAGGTTTATTCAATAATTCCTTAAGATTAGAAAATCTGCCATAGGAAAAGGTTACCTTTTTGGAAAAAATACTGCCTAAAAATTCATCAGAACTAATCTACCTGTGAAAATACATAGACAAGAGGTTTTCCTCAGATCTTTAGCGTATGGTAGAAGTCATAAAACTATAAAACAGTTCCAAGACAATAAAGAATGCTCCTTAGTTTTAGACATTGTGTCTCCTTGCTGCACTGAAACTGAAAGATAACATATTTTTTATGGCCTAGCCATAAAGTAATTTAATTTCAGCTACTTTCTGAAATTTTGCAAGTTAACCTCCTGTATTCCAGTTTCCTCTATTAAAATATATACATTTAAACAGTTTACAATAGTCCATATGCATTTCTGTTCTATTTCACTAGGGTACACTGTGGATACATTTCAAACAGCACCTTGTAAAATACCTCTTTAGCAGACATGTCTGTACAAACCATATTATATGACATACAGCTCTAGTAACACAAACATCTTATATGAATCATGTTGATATTTACAAATGACATATAATTATTTACAAAATTCCAGATAGCTGGGCTGGCAGTATCTCCTTTTGTGACAGTAAATCTCTGTCTAGATTGTAGTAGTGGCAGTATTCTAATGTTTGTGACAGGATCTGGGCTTCTGTGCTTCAACAGCTGTTTACATTCCAGTTTTTTTTTCCCCCAGAGACTTATATACTGCTTACCATTTGTCTGCTTAAATTTACAGGCTAGTGCCATTCTGTTTCTCAAGTTGCTACTGTTTTCCTCTTTTCATGTGTCTGTCCCACCTCCCATCATATGCATTAAGTACTGCTCTCTGTGATGCCCCCTGAAGTTTGTGCATAATCAGAGTTTTTCCTGTCCCCACTGTAGAAGTTAATGTTTCTGAAATTCTAACTTACCCTGGGATATTGACATAAAGCTAAGCACCATAGGACTAAGAAAACTGTGACTTGCTGTTGGTTCTGAAGTCACAGAGCTCTGCTATTGGCCTTATTTGATTAGATCCCTCTCTTTCCAATCCACAATAATCAGAGTATTAGTATTCAATACTCTGAGAAGACTGGAAAGCCCTGAACTGTGAATAATAAGCTTTCCACCAAAAAGAGAAAAAAAATACTGCTCTGAGCTGACCTCAGCACACCAGCATTTTTGGAATTACAAGTGGGTTGTGTATGCAGAAGCCTTTTTCCTTATAAGAGACGTGCAAAATTTATGCAGCTGTAGTCATCTTGGCCTGAGGACTAAATAACCTATGCCCAGTGCAATGCACACACCTTGAGCTGCATTACACTCTTGATAAAATAACTAGGCATTTCCCCATACCTTATTGGTAAATCCACCCAAACAGTGCACTAAACAAACTGAATTCCAAGCAGTTATTGATACCACTGCTCCTTGAGTCAACTCTGTTGAAACCATGAACCAGCATTTCCCTACAACTTCTGTAGTCAGCCTGATTGACATGGGTATCCAGAGACAGTGCAATGATTATCTCATGTTGTTTGATAATTATCTAGTACTCAAACAACAGAATGCAGTATGTGAGAGGTGTGCATATATAATGGCCTCGTAGGGAAAGTGTCTCATATACCATTAAGTCAGACATCAAGACTGTCAGCAGTATACTACAAACCACACCTCACAAGAGTCATCAAAAAACACATAATCCATCATATGTTCTAAAGATTAACTTGGCAAAACCTTAAAGACCTCCAAACCACAAGTTAAGCCTCCCACCTCACATACCACAAGGAGTCTCAAAGTCATAGATGCTGAGCCCATAAGGTAGACATCTACCCAACCAAACATTCTTGTTATAGGTGACTTTATTGTAAGACAAACAGAAGCACCTATTACGTGGAAGAACAAGAAAAGAGGGGCAGTTAATTGCTTGTCTGGTACCAGGATCCACCAGATCACACATGCACTTGAATCCCTGAAAAACAATTACAACTGTCCATGGTGGGGATGGTTCATCTTACACCCCTCCACTCTGTTATTCTATCCTCTTTCTAATATTATGCGAGTGATATCCGAGAAGTAGCCCTATAGCTGTTCCTTCATCCCAGCAGTATTTAGGGGTTGGTCCAAAGTTCATGCAGTAGGATATGGTGGGCATGCTACTGGGATTTATCAACAAGTCCTTGCATTTGTGTTCTGTTGACTGAGTTATGTTGTTAGTTGGGACCCCATGAGATAACATACATTGGCGCTACGAGTGAGGCACAGGCCTTTGGCAGAGGACTGTCGGCCATTTGATAGTGATGCAGGCCATCTGTAGCAGGCCAGTGCATTCTGTCACTCCTACTTTCCTATGCTGTGAGCCACTGGATTCCCCTGGTTTGACAGGGTAAGTGTGCGAGTTGTTAATGTCAATTGTTCCTGTCCATATAAATCCACTGGCCTGGATGCTGGCAGTGTGCTGCTTACAGCTAGGGACACAACTGCATGGGATATCTCTTTAGCATGTTGCATTCTGTAGGTATTCCCATACAGAAGTGAGGGTCATACTGTACTCATTCTCAACAGCAAGGTTATGACCTGTGATAAACCTGTGGCTGATGGTGGGGTGAACTGAGTGCATGTGTGATATGGAAGCTTCTTGCAGCAGACTCAGAGAAATATCTGGGAAATTCCCCTTATGCTGCCTTGTGTGGGGACATAGGCAGTCTCTGATTACTTCATAACTGTGCCTTTTGTGGTCTGCCACTGATTGGCAAGACTACATCAGTATTCCATACTACACAAACAACTAATGTGCTGCTAACCTGTATGTACAATTCCAAAGGTATGTGCAGTTGATAGTTACATTTTATGTACTCTGTCTAGGGTACTTCACCTGTGTACTGTGTGTATGTCTGGGCCCACATTCATGGCATGTCCATCTTTCAGACGGTAATAGATATTGATATCTGGACAGTGAGTAGGGATGACTGCTGACTTGGGTATTGCTGAGAAGCATTGTGGTTGGCACTGCAGTTGTTGGAACATGGCCCTGTCATCAACAGTACTGGCCATAGGCCACTGAGACACAACCCTCCATGCCTATATTCTGACCACTTCCAGACAATATTGAACACACAACATCCTAACACACAGACCCCTGCATATTGTACACATGCAACAATCTATTCTGTAAATTGGGCCAGCTCAGGTAATCTGTGTTCCACTGTTAGTAAGCCCACACATAAATGCCACTGCATTTCTACATAGGATTGTGAGGCAGGGGTGGACATCTGATGACTTTAAACCTTTGCTATGACTGTACTGGTATTTCAGGTACTCCGTTGGCTTCCATTTCATTTTGTATTTTGACCTATCATGCAGACTGGATGCATATCAGTAGAGTACAGATCTTAAGTTTTATTGACCTACATTTCAGTTTCAGACTTTTTACCCTTCAGAACTAACATATAAATGCCAGACTTGTTGTAGTCGGTCTGTGTAGTTCTGCAGGGGGGTTGTTCACCATTGCCATCAATTGGAGGCCTTAGCACAGCCTTTCTTTATGGTCATCTACACCTGTCCTGCTGGCTGAGGCTGGTGCTGGGTATGTGGGCCTCACTGACACGCAAGTGTGTGTCCTATGGACACACATTTAGGCTACCACATGTACTACAGTGAGATTTGTCACCTTGTCCAGTACTGCCTAGTATGTTGACACCAGTATTTGTTATGGATTTCATGATGCCCATATAGGTGTCCACTATCTGCTCCCATCCCATTCAGCCACCCGATTCCCTTGCATGCTCACATCCATACCATAGATAAAACTATCAGAACATACTACTCCATTCAGAAATAGATAGGAAGAGTGATTTACCTTGTGGCTGTGCCAGTATTGAGGACAGTACTGGAGGGCTGACTATGTCAGATGCACATAGTACACTCCCTACACATGGTAAACCACAGGTAGTGTCATGTTTGGCATCCCTATTACTGTATGTGTGAGTCAGAGAGCAGTGTCACTCCCTGGGTCCCTACTGTGTCAGTGTATATGCTATGCATTGCCTCTTTGCCAAAGCCTGGGCATACTGGGCATGCCTCCTTCTGCCTACATGGGAAGGCTCAAGTTGTTCCTCCTCTAAGTCCCTCTGTGCCTGTGATGGCCTTGGCAATGGAGGGGGGGGGGCTGTGTGATCTTGTCCCATGCTGTTTCTGCTGCAGCTGTTTCCACAGGATCATATTGTGCAGCATGGCACATACTATGAACATTTGTGTAAATACAGCTGGAGAGTACTGCAAGGCTCCACCAGATATATCCAGGCAGTGGAACCATGACTTGAGCATCCCAATCAAACGCTCTGTTATGATTCTGGTTTGTGCATGTGCCTCATTATGGAGTTCTTGTTCAAGTGTGTGTGCATTTCTGATGGGTGTCATCAGCCATGGCTCCAGTGTGTAACCAGCATCCCCCACTAGGTGACCATATGGGATGTCCCCACTGGCAAATGACTGGTACAGCTGTGTCATATGCCAGATGTGGGAGTCGTGATAGCTTCCAGGGCTGCCAGCACACATATTCAAGATAATGCCCTGGGCATTGCACACAACCTGGTAGCTGATGGAGGGGAAGCCCTTTTGATTTATGTACAGCTACCCCGCACACCAGGTGGTGTTTTGATGTGTATGCATCTGTAGTCTATAGCACCCACTACATCAGGGTATTCTGCTATTTGGTAGAAGAGATGCATATTGCGGGTGAATGCCTCATGGGTGTTGAGAAAATATATGTGCTCACCGGCATGTACTGACATGGCATCTAAGAACTGGTGGAGTACACTGAATGTTGATGCCTGTGAGATCCCGATGATATCCCCTGTTGCCCTTTGGAAGGTACCTATGGCTAGTATTCTTAAGCCTACACATACCTTGGTATCCACTGGGATTGCTTCAACTCTGTTGGTTCTGTGTGTGAGGTGTGGCAGCACAACTCAACAATTTCCTGTAGAATATCCATGTCCACCCTATAGTGCTCCACTATCTCCAGCTCATGTAGCCCCTGGTAGGTTATCCTGGGTCTGTACATTCTTCTCCTTCTCCTCACTGTGGATTGGTCATCAGCATTCACATCCTCACCACCACCAGCCTCTTCCACATATTGATGTATGAGAGCAACAACAGCCCCAAACATTTTGTTAGTTTTGTCAGGTAAATTTCCCCATCTGTGTACACTGGTGGTGTAGAGTTTGTGGGATAAATCAGACTGGGAGGTGTTTGCATAGTTTATAGTAGTGTGCTAGGCTGTTCCATGTGTAATTGGCTGATTCTGATACATTTCACCTGCCAGCTATGCTGGTTCTTCTTGATTGCCTTCCTACTGCTTTTTTACCTTCCCATTGCCTTCCTGTTTAAGCCCCAAGGCATGGTATGCATACCCAGTGCTCAGATGTGAACAGAGCTGATATTTTCGGTTTTATTTATTTATTTTTTGTTTAAACCCGGTGCGTGGCATGCACACCCATTTAGGCAATATAAACACTGCTAGGCAGCCTCAGACACACCCCCTTCCTCAGCTGTTCTTAGCTAAGGGCAAACACTGGCCACAGAGCTCCCATAAGCTTACAGCATGCATTACACCCACCCTTATGAGGTCTTCTACCTCTTATACTTTTACCATGGTGTTGCTGCACCTACACAGTTGAGTGCAAGCTAACACTGTGAGGAAATCTGTGATTCAGTATCAATCCCCTCATTTGCATAAAACAAAATGCTAATTCATAGTTACCACACTCACACTGAGACTTCCCCCTTAGCAACCACTATTCCCTGACATTGTTGTCTTATGCATGCCAGTGACTATCATGACAAAATGCTGATTTGGGTTTAAAACTTATTTCCACCTTTTTTTCTTATTTTCAGGCCGATCCCATTTGCGCACCTCTGCCCTATGATTAAACAGCTAAAATCGGCCCCCAAAAAATAAAGTTATTTTTTTATAATTTTGCAACTATTTCTCATGCCAATGGCCATATATTTGGCCATTGGCATGCCTACTACATTGAATACATGCTTTCTTTGGAGCTGTCATGCCTCTGTTTTTTAATTTGCAGAAATGTATTCAGTTAGTAACCGAATACATTTCTGCAGGTTACACTATTGCAGCACAGACACCTGCCTGCTTCCTGGATTACTAATTCACCTCATTTGCATGTTTTTCACCAGCAAATGGGGTAATTAGCATGTAGCCGGGGTGTCCATGCAGGAATAGTGTAGGAGCGCTCGTGCAAATCCTGGGAGCTCATTCCTGGATCGCTCATCCGCCATATTGCATGCAGCAGCTCTTGCACTATTCCTGCGCTCCGTGCAGAGCTTGCTGAATCTGGGGGAATGTCTTTTTTATGGCCTAGCCATGAAGTATTTTAACTTCAGCTATTTCTTCTGAAGTTTTGCAAGTTAACCTCTTGTATTCCAGTTTCCCCTGTTAAAATATATACATTTAAACAGTTACAATAGTGTATGTGCATTTCTGTTCTATTTCACTAGGGTACACTGTGGATACATTTCAAACAGCATCTTGTAAAAAAACTTTTTAGCACACGTCTCTACAAACCTTATTATATGATATAAAGCTCTAATACATTTGTAACACAAACATCTTATATGAATCATGTTGAAATTCACAAATGACAATATAATTATTTACAAAATTCCAGATAGCTGGGCTGGCAGTATCTCCTTTTGTGGCATTTATTCCCCCTCAAAGACTCAAGATAGTTTTTCAAGTGACCCTTGAGAAACATTGCTTGAGAGGGATGTGCCTATGTGGGAATACATTACCCCATTCCCTCTCTCGAAATTCCAGCTGCCTTGACATTGCTGACCATACTACAGTGCTGTACTGTCCTATCATATGGCTGCAATCATAGGCTCCACCATAATAACTTGGGATTTTGATGGCTGTCTCCCTGTAGTCATAGATCCCCCTCAGACTCCTCCTGCTTCTTACTGCAAATTCTTAGCACCAGGGCCTTGTTATCATGGTAAGTTTTCATCATCTTAACATGGTACAGTTTGTGCCCAGCAGTTCTACAATGTAGTTAACAGCTCTAACCTTCCCTACCATTTTGTAGGGTCCCTCCCAATCTGCCTGCCACTTGTGTCTGACAGGAATGAGAACCATAACATGTTACCCTGGAGCATACTCTCTAGCTTGAGCATTCCTGTCATACCAGACATTTTTCTACTGTTGGGCTTCTGCCAGGTTCTCCTGGGCTAAGCTCATGAGTTTCCTGATCCTTGTCCTGAAGTTTAGGAAATATGCCACAACAGACTCCTTGTGGGATTCACACTCACCCTCCCACTCTTCATGAATCAAATCTAGAGGTCCTCTCACCCTATGCCCATACAGCAACTCAAAGGGTGAAAAACCTGTGGATTCCTGGCACACCTCTCTGTAAGTAAACAACAGATGGGACAGATATTTGTCCCACTCCCTCTTAAACTGCTCTGCAAATGCCCATAGCAGGGTCTCTAGTGTAGAGTTTAACCTCTCCACCAGACCATTAGTCTGGGGATGGTAGGGAGTGGTCTTAACTGCTTCACCCCACAGTGCTTCTATAGACAAGCCAGCAGGTCTGACATACAACTGACATCTCTATCAGTCAGTATTTCTTTGGGGAAACCTACCCTGCTGAAAATCTCTAACTGCCTCAGGGTATCTGGTAGCATAATCTATTACCACTAGGATATACTTCTTCCCTGTGGAACTTGGGGTACTCAGGGGGCCCACAATATCCATAGCTGTCCTCTGAAGTGGCTTATCAATTACAGACAAAAGCACCAAAGGGGCTTTGACCTTTTCTCCTGACTTGCTTACCTTTTGGCCTTGCTCACAAATCCTACTGTACCCTGTTACATCTTTGGAAATCCCAGGCCAATAAAAATTCTCCATAATATGTCTATTTGTATGCTTTATGCCCATATTACCTGCAAAGGGAATGTCATGGGTTATGACTAGAAGTACCAGATGGTAGGCTTTAGGCACTACCAACTGTTGTATTCTCTCACCCTCTAGCCCTCCCTCAGAGGTCTCTATACAGTAACCCTTTGTCCCAGTATACAGATCCTCCTTTTACTTGGCAATCAGGTATCTTACTGGCTACCTCCTTCAGGCCTTGTAATGTAGGGTCTGACAGCTGAGCCTTTCTCAACTGTCTCTTTGTAATCCTTCCCAGCTCCTTTTCCACAAAAAATTTGGGTATCCTCTGGCAGCGGTGCCTCATTGTCAGCCTGGGTACTACTACTCACCTCTTCTTCCCTTGCAGTCAACTGTCCAAGGGAACATCAGTACCCACCGGCAGCTGTGCCTCACCTTCAGTGTCACTGCTACAGGGTAGCTCCCTCTCTGAAGTAACCACCACATCAGTTCTGGCTTCAAGTGTGCTTTCTGTCTGGGTCGCCCACAGGCTACTAGACACATATGCTTGTCTCCAAGCCTGACTGCATGTAACTCCATGCACACAAGGTACTGCATTATCAAAATCATTCCCTATCAAGACATCTACAGGGATATCCTCAAACACACCTACTTGCTTGCTTCCTTTTCCACCCTCCCAGTCAAGGTGAACCTTAGCCAAAGGTATTTGGAATTGAGTCCCTCCTAAAGGTCTGACTGGAGTATACTGTCCAGCCAAGTAGTGCTCCTCTTTAACCACTGCAGGCTTCACAATAGTTAGGTCAGAGGCTGTGTCTCTCTTAGCAGTGGCCTGTTTCCCATCTACTAAGATAGGATATAACTTCTTGTGGTAGTATGGTACCCTTTTCTCTCAAGACAACTTACTGCTGGCATACTGGCATTCCCACTTACTGGATATCCCTTTTTTTGTTCTCCATCTTGCCTCTATGAACATCCTAATGCTACATGGCCCCAGTAGTTGCATTTAAAAAATGTAACCCTTAGTCCTGGCTGTGTAACTGAACTAGCCTCTTCTCCTGCTACTGGTGGATTCTGTTGAGGTGGCTTAAGCTGCCCACCATGGGTTATCTTAGATCCATGAGCAGCACTGGGTATCCCTTTCCTGTGCAGTGATGCCCTGCTTGCTAGATATAGGCCTCCCTTTTTCCACAACTCATCTGCAGTACTACATTCCTATCTGCTAACCAGATTTGCATGTCCTCAGGCAATGTGCTAAGGGCTTGTTCTCTAACCAAACAGTCTGCCAGCTGTTCAGAAGTGGTGACCTGACACCCATTCACCCACCTATGAAAATAAGTGCTTAACTCAGCAATATATTCACACACACTATCATCTGCCTTGCTCACAAAACTTTTTTTCCTGTAAGCTTCAGGTGTTAACTTAAAACACTCTAATAAACAATTTTTAACAGTAATGTAATTTAAGCAATCAGTATCAGACAATTTTGAAATACCAGCTACAACTTTACCATGGAGTAAGGGGGTCAGGAACTGTACCCAGATCCCTTGGATAACATTACACTCTTTACATACCCTTTTAAACATATGAATAAAGTTAAAATGCTCACCCTCTCTACATTGTGAAAGAAATGTACTGACCTTTGTTGCTTCTGGGGTTTGGTTATTCCCTTCCCCATTACCTCTATGAACCTGGTGAAGAGTCAGCATCTCCTTTTCATGTTGCCTGTGGCTCTCATTTTCTCTGGCTTCCAGACATCTCAGTCTCTTTGCCGATTCTGTTTCCAACCATTTGGCCTCCAGTTCAAGTCTCTTTAACTCCAGATGGATTTTTAAGTCCTCTGTGGAAAGGCTGACCTGCTCATTTTCTGAGAGTTGTACTTCCTCAAGACCAGTCTGGTTGTCCTTCTGGTTGCTGGGCTGTGATTCAGTTGTGACTAAGGCTGCAATAATTTCTGCTTTAGCCAGGTTGGCATGCCCCAGTCCTTCATCTTGGCAAATCTCAGTCAACTGGCTCATTGTTAGCTTACCATACTCCTCTGCTGCAGCTTACCATACTCCTCTGCTGACATCCTTGACTGCTCTCCCTGACTAAGTAAGCTAACAAAAAATAAATAAAACTATTGTAATATGAAACTCTGAATGTTCACTGTGTGGCTGACTGAGAGTATAAACACCTTCTTTAGTGACAACTGTTTACAGGCTACAGGAGTTCAATATATACACCACTGAATCCCAATATGTGATGTGGTAATCCCACCACTGTCAGACAATAAATATGACACCCCACCACTGGACCAGTACTCATACAGCCTCAATATTTACAACTAGTACCAGTAAGGGATGCACACTGAGAGGATGACAAGGTATGCAGACAGTATTTCCAGATACAGCTCTCTGCATTAAGTGCAATTTCCCTTAAAAGCACAGAGGGACCACAATCAGTAGGGGGCTGGTTTCTCCCGTCTTTCTCCAGATCCCCAGTAGGTCTCCCCACTTGCACAACTATAGAGTTGAGATCTCAGCTGAGTGACCAAGCCAAGACCTCCAGCACCATCTCTGTTGAATCTCTGCTTTGTGTCCCTGCCCAAGTAGCTGACACACACACACACACACACATTGATGTTTGATTTACACACACACACACACACACACACACACACACACACACACACACACACACACACACACACACACACACACACACACACACACACACACACACACACACACACACACACACACACACACCACACCAGGGAAAGGCTGGCACAGGTTTACTTGTTATGCCCCCTTTTGCTCAGACTATAAGGTAGTTATCACAGCCACCAGCCACTCCTTATTAGCTACTTTAAAGCCCTTAACAAAGGGTGTCCAATCTTACTGTGTAATGTTACTATCAATACAAGAGGTAGTTTGACCAAGAGCGAGGCTATTAGGTAAGGCCCACACAGTCACCAAATACATATGCAAGTACTCTCAGAACTTAAATATCCCTAGACAGATCAACCACGATGAAATGTTTAAATATATTTTAATCATAAATATTAAAAGAACAAGAAAATACTCAGTATATATTTGCAGTGACAGAAGAGTGCAAGATCACAGGAAATATTTAAAACAACATTGCAGGACAATCTCAAATAAATAAAGAAAAACATCTAAATTAAGATTTGCTATATTCTTGACTATATCTAGGAGAATTACTATAACCTAGAAGCTTACTTAGATCAAGGCAGATGTGTGGTGAATGAGTTTTCTGGTCAGGCCCAAGATAGACTGCAGAATGCTGTCTTTCTCTTTCTCTCAGAGACTTCTCAAATTACTATTTCAAATATTACTGCTGGGATAGCTTGCAGAATGACATAATTTCTTGTCATCTGATTCTATTCCAGGTGATAACCCTCACTGCTGGAATCTGGCAGTATTTAGCATCTAAAATAAAACACACGAGAAACGAAGTAGATGACACACCAGGTGAAATTGTATCCTGGTACTATGGCCTTTTGCCTTCAAGGGATAATCCTTTACAAAAAAACAACACCTTAAATAACATGTATAATAAAATAATTATATCTCAATCACTTCAATAATTCAATTAATTAATTAAATAATCACCATAGCAGTGCATAAAATTAATGCAACAAAAAACACCTTTAAAATGACAGAGGGCCGGATTCACAAAACCACCATGTAAGACTTAATATGTCTTACTCAGAGGCTGCAGTTGAATGGTATGATGTCATTGTGCCATGAATATTCATGGGGGCATGTTGACTCATCCGTAACTCTTACACGGACTGAGTAGGCAAGCAGGGGGCGTGTCCGACTGCCGAGCAGTCTAAATGTCCACGTCCCTGCAAGTTTTTAAAAAGCATAATGTCAACAGACAAGAGAGAGTTCGCTCAAATGTACTTGCACCCAACACCACACTCCTGACACTGTAAACCCCCAGCAGAGTTATAAAACGTAAAATATAATTTTTTTTTAAATCCACGATATAGCTGCTCGTATTTGTGCTTGTTTGTGCAGGTGTGCCCATTGCTTAACCACAGTTAGCAATTGTGACATTGAAGAGCATATAAGAACTACTTATGCAAATTAATCCAAATAACAATAGCGTAATGGTAAAGCGTATGCACAAAGAGAAGGCATTCATGGGTCGAGTCCCACCACTCTCCTTCTTATTTATGTTTTAAAGCAGAATTTGAAATAATGCCAGACAAATATGTTTAAAATTTTATTAAAAGCAGTGACATGGCCAATGTATCAGTGAACAAAATATATATTTTTAAAGGACCCAGATATATAATAGCCTGGTGTTAAGAAACGTTTTACACAGCTAAACACAGGTGCCCATAGTTTAATAGCGCTGTACCCATCTAAATAGAGGTGCCCATAGTTTAATAGCACTTTATCCAGTTAAACAGAGGTGCCCATAGTTAAATAGTGGTTTACCCAGCTAAACCGAGTTGCCCATAGTTTAGTAGCGCTTAACCCAGTACAATAGAGTTGCCCAACATTTAAAAGCACTTTATCCAGCGCAATGTGTTTGCATGGACGTGTGCACCATGCCAACCAGGGCACCGTAGGGCACCGTGGAGCAATGCAGAGCTAAGTTGCTTAAATGCAGCCACACCCCCTTTCCTGTCTAGACAGTATTAAAATAAAATAATGACAAGGTTTGAAACCAGGACCCTTAGCATCATAATCAAAGTACAGAACCACTAAGCCATGACAACATAGGGGAAACAGCCACTATTAACATTCATAAACCTAGGAGTGGTAGTTTAACCATTACTAAGCAGGTCTGCACTCAGCCTAGAATTTTACAAAATGGCCAATCACAAAAAAGTGCGGGAAAAGTGGCATATTTAAGCCCCACAGGTGGAAATACATGCCATAACTGATTGTAGCTGACATCTGCGGTCAGAATGTCTGGTGTTGGAGAGGGAGCACATTTCCGAGCGCAGAGATGGGGCATTGAGGAGTCCAAATACATGGTTTGGCTCCTAGTCCTCCATCACGAGACAAGACTCCTGCAGGGCCAGTTCCAAGGGACGGAGTACAAGGCAGAGGCTTCAAACCGGTTAGCTCGTGACCTCACCAGTGCCACAGGCATTCCTTGGAATGGTGAGCAGGTCCATCACCAGCATGCGGACCTGAAGAGATGAATGGAGGACCGCCTGAACCAGTGGATACAGGAGGCCCGTGGGATGCGGGATGCCCCAGTACTGAGTATGTAGCCATGGAATGCAGTATGTAAGAATTTCAAATGGAGTATGTATAACAGATAGGAATGTCTCAATATCCCTTCATTTACTTTACAGCTGCAGGTGACCATGTTAGGAATCAGCAAGCCTATGCTGATAGGCTTCTAAGGCTGCGCTGCCAGGCAGGTTAGTGATTATTCTGCATGTATTGTTATATAAAATATGGGAGAGAGCATGAAAGAAAGTGTTGTAGTCCAATAATGCAACCATAAAATGTACTTAATAAGTCCTCTGCATGTACTGCCAGATAAAAACATTAGAGAGGCAGAAAAAGAGTACAGTAACCCATTAAGAAAGGTAACAAATGTCTGGAATAATATCTCTGCAGACACTGTCATATAAAAGAATATGTGAGTGAGCCTGAAAAAAGAGTGTGCTAACCTGTTAATAAAGGTATAATATGCCGTGAACATGTCTGTCATATATACCATTAAAACAAATAAAGGAGTGAGCCTGTGGAAAAGTGTGTAATGTCATTAATAAAGGTCTAAAACCCAGAGTGTGTCTGTTTCACTTAGAATGAAATGTTGTTGTACCCTTGCATTATACAAATAGTAATGTGTTAGAAAGTGCTGGCAACCCAGAGTTCTGCAGTCCCATCTAAAGTGGGTGATGGAAGTGCTAGTAGCTGTGAAGTAAATATACAATTCTCAACAGTCAGTTACTGGCTGGCATGCATAAGTAAATATGGCACATGAGTAGTATGCTAATATGTTCCCCAGAAATGTAAGTGTGTTTCAATAAATGCAGGGTTTTGTACAATTTAAAGTGAAAATGTCATGTGAAAACATCCAGATATGTAGATAAAGAAATATAAATGGAACCATGAAATATGTAGCAGTAACATCTGCATCCTGGACAGTTAATATGTGAGATATAGGTCAAGTATAGATTGAACTAGCCAAACCCACTACACAACCTAATTCATTGTGGCAAGAGTAATAATACATGTAGGGAATATACACCTGCAGTCACTAGGAATGTAGTGTAGAGTAAAACTATTTATAAGATGTTAATGGAGGTTTTTTCTACACTCTACTGTTTGTGCATAAACCATGCAATTCCACACCTCAATGGGTATGTGTAATCTTAAATATTTGTTGGGATATATGTCCAATTGTTCTATAAATATTTGCACTCATGTTGATGAATGCGCCCTGTTCAAACACCACGTTCATAGTGGCCTGTTGCTACCAATCATCTCTGCATGTGTTTGGAATAACCACTGTTGTTCAATATATGCATGTGTCATGTTTGCTGTTCAACTGTTGGAACTGTGGTGTGTTGGGTTAATGGGAATATTACTGCATGCTGTTACAACTAATCTGGAATGCTGTTGTTTATGTTGCAATGAAACACACCTAATCACAGAACATATGGGAAGGCCGGTCCCAGCGGACCCACCTGTCCCTCCTCAGTTGGCGAGTGCACCTGGCACCAGTGGTTCTGGTGCCCAGCCCAGACTCCCCTCCTCCATTGGCCCTGTGCAACCTTCGGGTGGAAGCGATTCAGGGGATGGGGCTTGCCCCCCCCGTGTAATCGTGGGTGGAGAAGGGCCACCTGTCACCCTTCAAAGGGTCCAGATTGTGGTGCATATGGGGATCCAGCGTTCAGTCGCTGATCCCCTATGCCAGATTGAGGCAAGAGTGGCGCTTCTCATGGGTGAGCCTGCCCATCCTACTCAGCTCCCAGCACAGCCACCCCCAGAGCTGTGAAGGTGCAGTGGTGACTGCCCATGGGTGGGGATCTCAGTTCCACTGTTACCATCTGTGGGCTCATGGGCTTGCGATTTCCAAACAACCCTCCCCGTCAATTGTGTTCACCCACCCCATGTGTCAGATTCTACCCCTGTATGCATCTTGTTTGTCTTGTCTGTTTACCTCCCCAACCTACCTCCCCAAATATACCTACTTCCCCTTCCTCACTTACTACTCTCACCTGAAAAAAAAAAATGGGCAATCTGTACCCAAAAAAAATTACGCCCCATACATAGCTTCCCATCTTGCACACATGTCCATAGAACATGTACATCGATAATTCTAATTGGCAGTGCAACAAACTATGTTGTTCTCACCTCTCTCTCAGGGGTGGAAGGTCTCAAAACTCACTCCAAATTTTCAACATATGCACAGCTGTTGCTGTTAAAGAAATGGGCAGCTATGGGCCTTCCCTACACCCTTCCTGCACATCCCAAGCTTGTTTTCCTACTGTTTTTCCCTCTTTGTGCCCCCTTTTTCAACACTTTCCTATCTCCCCATTTTCTTTTCTTTAAAAGAAATTAATTTGGGCGTTAGCAAGAGTAAGCACTGTTAAGCAGTAGTAAGTGAGGGTGCAATTAGCTAAGCATCGGTCAGTGTAGGTCAAACCCACTTACAATTGCTTAAAAGTGCCTTAGTCACTCTGTATGACAGGGCCCTTGTATTGCTCAGCAGCAAAATAAAAATACCCTTGTCAGTCTCAAACCCAGATCCTTGGACTCACCAGTCTGTATGAAGTACCACTAAATCACAGCAGATATACAATAACTTAGTGCTGAAAGCAATTTAACATGCATTACTATGAGTGAATGTAAAGGGAAAGTAGGAATGGCATAACACAAATCTTGTTCTGTGGGCCTTAACCAGCAGGTGTTGGTGAACTGCATGACATGACTGTGAAAAGAGAATCAGCCATGCTAGTAGGGAATAAAGTTACAGGAGAAGCTTACAAACCCCACACAGTATCAGAGCAGGATACACACTGGCATATTAGAATAGGTCACAGGCTAGACCTCTCAACAGTGACTGCTCTACAGTGATGACCCTGATTAGTAAACAAACGTTAGCTGTGCCCCTCTAACTCCCTGTGAAATGTACTAACAGTAGGCAGAAAGGTGTTGAATCTCACTTCATAACAAATGTCAATAAGTGAGAGTAGACACCGCTTGCACGTCAGAAAGGGTGTAGTAATAGAAATGCTCTGAATCACCCAAAGTCTGAACTATATCACAGGTTTATCCCAGTTATATGTACCTTTCCCTGAGGCTCTTCAAATATATACGTGAGAGTATCTGAGGCCTGGAAGAGTCAGAAACACACAGGCATATCAGCCTATCTGCTGTTAAACACTCTGCAAATAGTTGTAGAATGAATCCCACAAGCATGCCCTTATGTAGAAGTACAACACAGAAATAGCAAAAGATGTAGCCATGCACTGCTAGCAACCACCTGTAACAATGCTATTGTTCAGGTGCTGAAAAGACTGCTGTGGTGTACAGTCAAAGAATACTAGGCTGACCTCTGTCTACCATCTGGATATGTCCACAGGTGGGAGCTACTCAGACAGACTACAAGCCTTCATAGACTTACAGGTACACAGCAACTCTGCATGTTCAGCAAGATAAACATCACACAATAATAAATAATGCACACTGCAAATCTGCAACCCTACCCAAAGGTACTATATACCCGTGTAGTCAGGCACAACCAAGGGTGTAGGTAGGCATACACAGTACAGAAATATGTCCAGTCGTCCTGAGCAGACTGTGCTAATGCCAACACAAACCACAAACTGTTCAGATGTGAGTAACATACTAATGACAGTGTAGCTGTTTACAAACAGTGCATGTGCCTGATATTCATAACTGGTAATACAACATACTTAGATGTCCTCACCACGCTCTCAGGGGTGGAAGGTTTCAAATATCCCACCTAATGTATTGCATATGCACAGCTGTTGCTGGTAAAGAAATGGGCAGCTATGGACCTTTCTCACACCCATTGCGTACATCCCAAGCTAGTTTCCCTACTGTCTTCCCCTCTTTGAGCACCCTTTATCACCACATTCCTATCTCCCCATTTACTTTTCTGTCAAAGACATGAGCGCAGGGGTTAGCGGGAGTGAGCACTTGTAAACAGTAGTAAGCGGGTTTGCACCAGTGTGCGCATGTGTGCACCTAGCTTAGCATTGCTAAGATATGATAAGCTCCACCAAGCTTAGCTTACTATTGCTAACATATAATACGCTAAGCTAAGCTTAGCTTAGTATTGCTAAAATACAATAAGCTAAGCTAAGTGTTGCTTAGCATCGCTAAGCATCGCACAAACCTGCGCCAACTCGCTTACAACTGCTTAAAAGTGCCTTTGTCACTCTGTATGACAAGAAATGTAGAAGTTGAAAAAACAATCCCAGAATGCAGAACTGCTCCTCTTGGCTCTAACAGACGAGTATCACACTGCAAATAATCGGCAAACTCTCTTTATTCCCAACTGAAATACAGTACAGGCACAGAGATCTCAGAATACATCCAGGTTTAGCGCTTTCATCTCTATATACCAGACATCCTCAGAACCAATTAACTAACTGTTAATAGCCCCTTTTAAACCAAATTTGGCGCCAAAAAAACAATTAATTAAAATATTTAAAATATTTGTTTAAAAATATATAAAACAGATCATATACATAATGATGTATAATTTACATTATAAAATGTTCGATATTCAATATATGTATAATTAATAGTAATGATGTATGTTAATAATGTTAATAAAATACCTTCATAAAATAATATATATACAAATAAATCTACATAATGTGTCTACACTAAAGATGAGCACACAATTTCTACCATTGGGCTAACTGTAACTCCATACTCTATAACAAGTGAATACAAGACTCAATAACTGAATGTAATACTAACATTTACTTCTAAAATGAGAATCGGGCCTATTCCTCTATGCCC
This sequence comes from Protopterus annectens, assembly GCF_019279795.1. NCBI lineage: Eukaryota > Metazoa > Chordata > Ceratodontiformes > Protopteridae > Protopterus > Protopterus annectens. Next base: position 990,295,434 of record NC_056729.1, read on the forward strand.
TATACTGAAGTATGTTCTACACCTTCCATAAATTTGGGTCTTAACCCAAAATTAAGAATGGTTTCAAACTTATATACTCATTAAGCCCAGGGTACGTTGTGGCATCACAACAAATCTGCCACTTACTTTCCAGTAACCTTAAATACGCTTTCCAATTCCCACTACCTGCTGTCATTTCTACTTGATCTATTATGGCAAAACTAAAGGTGTGTTCTATACCTTTTTCAATGACATGTTTACTAAGTGCATTTTTTACATCACCTTTACTAATTTTATATGTATGTTCATAAATACGTGTTTTTAACTTTCTCTCCGTCTTGCCTATATAATATGTCGAGCAGCATGAACAGGTAGCTAAGTAGACAACTCTTTGACTGTTGCAGTTCCCTGTTCTACATCTACAGATACTTTTTGTAATGTTGTCTAATTTGATACATCTTTTCTCATTGATGTACTTACACTGTCCACATGTACCACACTTACTAGTGCCCTTTTTATTATTTACACTTCTGTCCCTATGTTCTCCTTTTTCTAATCTTCTTCTTCTTTCGGCTTTTTCCCGGTCAGGGGTCGCCACAGCGGATCACCTTGTCCGCACATTGAATGGCAGTGGAGTTTTACGGTGTCGAGTTGCCAGCCGGCCCAACCTTCCACAGAAGGCACACTCACACGCACACCTAGGGCCAATTTAGAGTGTCCAATCCACCTGCAGCATGTCTTTGGGATGTGGGAGGAAACCGGAGCACCCAGAGGAAACCCACGCGACCACAGGGAGGACATGCAGACTCCACACAGAAGGCACCCCAGCCGGGGATCGAACCGGAGAACCTCTTGCTGTGAGGCGGCAATGCTAACCACTGCACCACCGTGGCCGCCCATGTTCTCCTTTTTCTAATAATTTCTTTAAATTATTCGAAGTTTTAAACACACATACAGGGTTATTCCCAACTATGGGTCCTATAACATTTGTACTTGATAATAGATCCCAATGTCTACGCAGAATCTCCTTGATCAAATTCGTGTATGTATTATACATAATGTCACAAACCCTCCTATCTGGAGATTTATTCGCAATTTTATTGTCAGACCATACTTTCCCTAATAATGGGAGATATTTGATACCCCATTGCTGTTTAACATATTCAACCACATCATCGAGCATATTTTTGGGATACCCTCTCACTGTAAATAGATTGTATATAACATCCAATTCCTGTGACATAAGATCCCTAGCGGAGGACATGCGGGCTGCTCTTATACACTGCCCTTTGACTATGTTCTTAAATGTATAGGGTGGATGGCAACTACCAAAATGGATGTAATCATTGGAAAATGTAGGTTTTCTATACAGTTTGGAAGCAAATCCATCCCCAACATTACTGATATAGGTATCTAAATATGCTATTCCTTTAGTATCCATTTGATATGTAAATTTCAGAAATTCCGTAGTGTTATTGATATATGATATATGATATACATTATGTAGATTTATTTGTATATATATTATTTTATGAAGGTATTTTATTAACATTATTAACATACATCATTACTATTAATTATACATATATTGAATATTGAACATTTTACAATGTAAATTATACATCATTATGTATATGATCTGTTTTATATATTTTTAAACAAATATTTTAAATATTTTAATTAATTGTTTTTTTGGCGCCAAATTTGGTTTAAAAAGGGCTATTAACAGTTAGTTAATTGGTTCTGAGGAAGTCTGGTATATACAGATGAAAGCACTAAACCTGGATGTATTCTGAGATCTCTGTGCCTGTATTGTATTTCAGTTGGGAATAAAGAAAGGTTGCCGATTATTTGCAGTGTGATACTCGTCTGTTCGAGCCAAGAGGAGCAGTTCTGCATTCTGGGACTCTGTATGACAAGGCCCTTGTATTGCTCAGCAGCAAAATAAAATACCCTTGTCAGTCTCAAACCTCAGACTCACCAGTCTGCATGATGTACCACTAAGGCACCGCATACATAAAATAACTTGGTGCTGAAAGAAATATAACATGCATTACAAGGAGTGCATGTAAAGGGAAAATAGGAAAGTCATAGGAATACATTGCAATAAAGAAATATGACATGCATTACAAGGACTGAATGTAAAGGGAAAATAGGAAAGCCATAGGAATACATTGCAATAACTACTGTTGTATGCCAGTTAATTCCCTAATTCCAAAAGAAAGTTATACTCCCATGTATCCAGTGTTAGCATTAGGAGGTGTGAGTAAACTTACACACTGAGAAGAGTGTACTTGAAGAAGCAACAGTCAGGTTTCAGTACAACATGCATTTCACTGGCTACAACCCAGCTTCAGATATGAGACATGTATCAACCTTCTGACTGACACAATAGTGTCCACAGCAAACAAGCATGGTCCCCACCTTGCAAAACTGAAAGGCCTATGCCTTCCTAACCTATCATTTTATAGCAGTATCCTGAAATCACAATGAGAACTGCAATTATCACACAGCAGGCTCCATGCAATTACTAAATGGTGGGCACCAATTAGTGCAGAGGCCATCACATGCACATGTGCAGATACCTACAAAAGCAACCTGTACTTGCTGTCCACACATGCAATAATATCATTGCAGCAACTGGAGAGAGAAAGAGCCAGAGAGAGAGACAGACAGACAGACAAACAGTTGGGGAGACCAAACCAAAAAAAAAAAAACAGAGGCGGTTGGAGACACCGACCAACCAAAACAAAAAATAAAACAAACAGAGGCAGTGGAGGACACTGACCTAAACAAATAAAAATAAAAAAAAACATCAACAGGTACAAAAAAATGAGATGAGAAATACAAAGGTAAGATATGTAACACAGATTTATTTGCTGGCATCCGAATGATGTGTCTGAAGGGTACTTTACATTCTGTGAACACTCCTTATGTGGTAGCAGTCTGTATCTATATGTATATACAGATGTGCATAGGGCAAGGGACATACTGCAACTGTTAGTGAAGGCTGGACATACATATGTATTTGAAGGTTGCTATGTGCACATATCTATGTAGGTTGTAGTGTGTGGCATTGAAAACAGCAAGCAGTGCAGGTATATGTCATGTGGTGATTAAATGCTGTGGGACTGAGTTACAGCCAGTGAGGTCTGCTACGGCTATACGGCCTGAGGACAGCGAAATGCATTCTGCACAACACTGTGTAATATTATTACATAATTGTATGTCTCACAACTGCTCCATAATTGATATTCCCACCATGAAAGGTGGGCAGTATATCTGCATATATGTGCATGTATATGTACAGCACTGGCTGTTTACAAGTGTGTGTGTGTGTGTGTGTGTGTGTGTGTGTGTGTGTGTGTGTGTGTGTGTGTGTGTGTATACATATATATATATATATATATATATATATATATATATATATAAATATTTATATATATATATATATATATATATATATATATATATATACATATGTATGTGTAAATACACACACACACATATATATATATATATATATATATATATATATATATGCATTATATATATAGCTATATAGATATGTAGATATATAGGTACATACAGATATATATGGATATCTATGGATATCTATAGATATGTATATATATATATATATATATATATATATATATATATATATATATATATATATATATATATATATATATATACATATGTGTATATATATATATATATATATATATATATATATATATATATATATATGTAGAGTGATATATAAATATATATTTATATAAATATATATATATATATATATATATATATATATATATATATATATACAGTGAGAGACTCAGGGTCAGACGTATTGCAACAGGTGCCTGGTGACCAAGGCATGGACTGAACACCAGTGTTAATACTGCAGTGCCATACCCCATTCCAAAACATTTTACCCACTAACTGCCAGATAAGTGGTTGCCTGACTAACACTGAAGGTGTCAGAAGGGAACATGGGACACAGGTGGACAGTAGCCACCCCTTTGATATTCACAGTGCCACACTAGTCTTGTAATCTGTCTATGTGGTACGTGTAATCAGAAACGATGTGTCATGTACGGAAATATAGGTCAGTGTTCCCCTGTACTCATCACAATGCCCCATGTGGTATGTACCTCACATGACAACTACAGCAAGTGGAAAGTCCACAGACATACCTCACAAACGGTAATACTGCCCTGAAACACATACCCATGCAGACTGACTCACATAACCACAGCTACTGTGCGTTGTATACTGGCCACCCAGAGGTTACCTCTGCCAAACATACAGAGGCATGCCACACCCATAGCAGTCAGACAACCACCATGTCAACACCTCAGAATCCCACCGGGCTACACGGCCTAGGTCCCTAGTCCCCGCAACATCACTAAACAGCACATGCTGGAGGGATAGGCTCTATTGGCAAATATGCCATACTCTGGAGTAAACAACCCAGCATGAACAAACAAGGCTCCTCAGTAGCAGATGTCAGACATACCCCTGATGATTGTCTGGGGGATAGGTAACATGCCCTGGGAATCACCTCTGTGTGTCCGGTTGACAGGAGGAAGTGAAATCTAATTACATGTGTGTCACAGGCCAGGGTAGCATATGGCTAGGCAGCTGTAGGCCCCAGGGACAATAGCGTATTACTTACTTATGACACAATGCACACAGACATGTACACAATGCAAATACCAGCTATGTGAGGTGGAATGAGTGTGACATTGAATGTGTGCAAGGTCTGTGACGGTGTGATAGTGAGGAGTGAGGTTGTTTCCATCATGGTCGTTTGTGTAGTATGTGTGAGGCCAGAGAAAGATGTGCCAGTTATTGGGATGCAGACATAGTAGGATGGTATATGTTGTAACATAGTTCCTTGTGTACGACTGTGGTGTCCCATCATAGGCGGAAGGAATACATGTATGCTCAGTAAGTGGTACTGCTGGTGAATCCATCTGACATTAGAACTGTTGTACCACCTGCATTTGTAGGCCTAAACAGCACAGTATGGTATATGTTCACATTCCCTGGTAACACTGTCTTCTGTGTTTCCTGCAGTCTGCACAGATTACATTCCTCAGGCATAGGTATCTGTAAGTAGGAGCACACAGTACTGTACAGTACATAGCAAATGCTCATCTGTGTTAGCATTCATTTGCGTGTGGTATGAATGTCTGATGTATGTGTAATGATGCCTGTACCATGTCTGCAATCACATGTGTGATGCAGGGGATTGCATGTGTACCTAGCAACATGTATACTCTGTTACAGCAGTATGCCAGCTATATTAACAACTGTGCACAAATGTTAGGTAGGTGTATGGCATCAACGACTAGGGTGGGTTACTGGTTATACTGTAACTGTACTTCACATTCATTGCAATGGATGACATATATCTGCATGCATTAGCTTGATATGTACCCCCCTGGCAAGGCTGTGCATTGTATCCCAAACAGTGAGCCGAGTACTGGTCTATACTGGTGTGTCATATGGAGCGTGGCAGGCACTGTTAGCCAGTTGTGGGTTGAGCACTGATATGTGGTATTGAATGTGTGTATCCTGTGACAGATAAACAGATGCTATATATGGCGGTTAACTGATATCTGTACTGTATAATGTTAAGTGTGCCACATGACTTGCTCACACATATTGTTTACTTGTCTTCCAGGCTTATGGCTCATCACAGGAACCCCTGTTACACAGCTGCAGAGGAACAGGAAATCCACCACAGCCTGGTACAGCAATATACTCTGCTGTTTTCAAGGGCCAGCCAGCACCAGCAGGAGCGTACTGCACTGTGGCAAGAACTTGTTCATCGGGTAAATGACATAGGCATGCATAACTGGAAATATGAGCAGGTACACCATCACTGCAGTGATTTAATTAGAGATGTCCGGCGGCGTGCGTTTGATATCCACAGACAACAGCTTGCCTCAGGTGGTGGGGTGGCCATACATCCCCTCTCACCAGAGTGAAGGAACTGCTGCTAAGTGTAGTGGCTCCTGGCCTACAGCAACAACAACATCACACATGTGTCGTCATGCCACCCAGCATAGTGACATGGAGAATGCAGGTAACATGCCCTAGCTGTAGACTACTGTTACCTGTATTGTTAGATTATGCATGTGTGAGATGTGTACTGTGTTTAGCAGTTGTGCTGTCTATTGTGTGCAATACTGATAATTTGAATAGTATCTGTACCCCTATGCTTGTTGTTCTACTGTAGTTTAGCACACTCACAGTAGCAATGCCACAGGTGTGGCTACTGACAAACTGTGTCATATTCTTGCAGGTCCCTCTGGTGTGACAGCAGGGCAGACGTTACATGCTGGTGAGTGTGTTAACACTTTAAACTTGGTATTGAACTGTGCATGTCATAGGTGAGGTGTAGGCCATGTACACATAACACACCTACACATAATGCATGCTGTTCATATTTGCTGTGAGACGTGAAACATCTCAGTAATGTCAGTAGCTGCCTCATTCACATGCAATGCCCAGAGCATCAGACACAAATGTGGCAACACTGTACTGCACATTGGATAGGTATAGTTGACACACATGTGCACAACATAACATGTTTGTTATACGCAGTACACCTCAACATGCTACACATAGTGTAACTGGACACCCGCTGCCAGGTCACACTTCAGTATCCCACATGTCATCTACACACCACACATACCATACCTGAGGGGTAGGGGCATAGCATGGGGCTGTGCAACACTCCTCAACACATAACACAGTCATGTTAGGCAATGCTCCCTATTGGACACCTCACACACCCTTGTGCAATGTGGCTGTGTAATTGTGAACTTAGCCACTTCACTGTGGTTCAGGTACAGCATGCTAGGCAGTGGTCCAGCACACTTTAGTGGCCTTGAGTGACCACATGATGCATGATGATGGCTAATGGTACTGCACCCCATACTGTTACAATGGCCATGTCAAGGATTGGCATCCCATCATGTATACATGCACCACCCATCCTGTGTGTGTACATAGCATGCATGTGCTACACTTGTGTCCACAATTATCTGCTAGAGACAGGAACACTGCAATCAGACATGGAAATCCATGTGACACACAGATAACACATGCAGCCATGGTATGTATACCTGTGTGTGATGGTGCACAGGACATTGCAGAGCTTATAATAATTGCACAGAAATGTTGTGTCCTTGTACACATTGTGTTCCAGGGTGTAGTCAATCACTGAATATGTACACACATGCATCACAGCCATGTCCACTGTCATCAACTATGGCTGTCTACACTCACACTGCATGGACTTGATCAACACTTATTCTGCATGCTGACATGTGTGCGTGACTGTTTGCCTTGTGATACTGTCACCCACCTTCAACCAGTATTGAGTATGATTTGGAAGTCTGTTGTGTTTGTGTATCTGCTGTAGTGAGGAGTGTGCATATGTTCCTGTGTTCCTGTGTGCCTGTGTGCCTGTGTGCCTGTGTGCATGTGCAGACCGTAATGTGTGTTTCCTGTCTTCCTCTCACAGGTGCTGAGGTAGGGCTTGGCGAAAGCAGCAGGCGACCTGAAGCCACTGCCATGGATAGTGGTGATGATGAAACATGTATTTTGGCACAGGGAGATTTGACAGGGTCTGCCGTTGGTCCACCAATCGACAGTACACAGCGTTCAACCCCATCTATGCACACACTCATACTGCCATTACATCCCTCACCACCAATGGCCATAGGGGAGGGACAGCATACAGCTGGCATTGACCAGGAGAGTGTGATACCCATGGCACGTGCATCCCCTCACAGCAGCCATAGCCATAGACCCGCAATGGTACCACATAGGCGGAGGTCCAGGGGTTCTCGGGGGAGCACCACCAGATGTATTGCCCCTGGCAGGCGTGCCTCACAGGTCTTATGACGACCACTATGTTCCGGGCTGTAATGCAGGCTCAGGCACATATGGAACAGTACACCAGGCAGAGACTTAGGGCGCAGAGGGCACATAACACCGCTATCAATGACAGCATCCGTGACCTTGCCAGTGCCATCTGGACATACACTGAGGTCATTGATAGACATTGGGGGAGACAATAGATGCCCTCCACAACATGTCTTCCTCAAGCCAGGACAGTGCGCGACAGTTGCAACGTCGACGCTGACACATGCCAGCAACAGCAACAGCTAGCAGTGGTTGCGGATGGCCCACAGCTCACAGCCGCTCCCATAGTGGCAGTACCAATCCCAGCAATGCGTGGAGCTGGCCTGTCCATTGCCCGTCCCAGTAGACCACGTGCACGTGGCTCCAGCCAGTCCCAGCAGGGACATATGTCCAGTCGTCATACCTCTGCCTCTGATGACAGTACCCAGTCAGGGTTGGCACCCAATACCGTCCGTAGCACCCCTGCCAGCACAGGTATTGTGTCCGTGGCCAGAGACAGTGATCTGTACAGCCAAGCAGGTACAGTCTGTGGCTGTCCCACAAACCACCGTATATGGCAGCCACATGGTGGAGCTGTGTGCATGCAGACACACACACATTAAGCAAACAACTAGAACTCACACATACACACACACATTACATCAACATTGGTCCAAGCTGTACTGTTGTCCCCCCCACATATACACACACACACACACACACACACACACACACACACACACACACACACACACACACACACACACACACACACACACACACACACACACACACACACACACACACACACACACGCACACACACACAGACATGTCAATTGGATGGGTCAGTGTTAAGCTCTGGCAAACAACAAAATGCCCTGTGCATATGATGATACCTGTGCCACCTCCTGTCATCTGCATTATCGATGGAGGGACAGACTAACATGGTGCTGATGCACAGGCTGACACTATAGCAGTGTAGCAATAATAGTGAGTTGTCAACAAGGAAGTTTAACTACATCCCTGTAGGTATATCTGAGCAGACATTATGCATCAAAGCTCTGATTGTCAATGTAGCATTGTTTACACCACTGTTAGGTCTGAGTATGTATTATCCACCCATGTGCCACTTGGCTGATGTGTGATATGTTGCCAGCATGTGCTAGCGAGTGGACAGTACATGTGTGATGTGTGCAGTACAGATTAGCAAGTGTACATCTGTGAACATGGTGGGTGCGCACTGTCTGGATGTACGTGCATAGTGGACACATGGGACATGTGGCATACCCTGTCGTACACATTATTAACATTCCATTGCATCTTTCAATAGCCAGTATGCATTCTACTACAGTTATGTACTAAAGATGAATAAATTGCTAGGAACCACCATGAAAAGTAATAAAACTGTTTTTATTATAGAACGAGCGCTTTCACGCACACACAGGTGCGCTTCATCAGGTTACAAATTACACAAAGAGAGCTCACTATTTATATACAAAAGTCAGTGTTAATTAAACAATTAACTAACCAACAATCATACAATTGAGGCAACAACTTATCCTACAGCTTTTTTAAAGACACATTCATAATATTTCTGACGTCCATATTAAAATGTTAAAACATATAGCTTCCATTATGAGACTGCGCTTCAAAATATTGGTCAACCAAATCTAAAAATATCTAAAAAATATAGCTATAAAATATAGCTATAGAACATACATATCATATAATTCCTGAAACAACCTAGATTCAGGAATTATTATTTACTCCATTCATCACTTTTAAACTCATGTGAAAGAAATTTCTTACTAAGTCCCGCTGCGGGTCAGAAACAACACCTGCTAAGATCGATCCACATATGTAGATGTAGCACTAAAGGCTACAATATAGTATATTTATCCCTTACGAGTGAAACAATTAGTCAAGAGTTATATTGACTGGATATAAAATATCTTAATTCATGAATTGGACCATATTAAAATTAAAGACAATCCACTAATTGATACGGACATGTTTAAAACTGTCCGATTGATTTATAATACAGTTCAAAATAAATGCATGACAGCGGAACCTTATTCTCTGATGCCAGGCATCTACAGACTAACAATAACAATCATTAGGTATGTAACATATAACAGATCCATCAAAATACAAAAGATTTCAAAAATACATTCGAACAACACAAAAACTACAGAACATTCAAAAAGTATGCTCATACATATATACTATGTGTTTGGCTACTTTCATGTTGCACATTTCAAACTAATATTAATTGCGCTATTCATAAATATCTGCTATCCTAGTATTCAATCTAATGCAGTAAGCAATACAAAGTACAAATCTTTACGTACTTGAGACTATTATACGGCACAAGTTCATGAAGCCTATGTCGTATTAATATGTATTACTGCATTGTCATAGTTCTAGGCATATATTGTGCCAAGATACAGATCTAAACCATAACTAGGAATGCAGAAGTACTGCCCAAAAACTTTTTGAGGTACTGTAACTAGTATACTAAAATGAGCTCAAAAAAGTGTACAACAGTCTAAATATATGAAATGTATAGTGAAGTGAATAAGAAAATGAACAATGTCAATATCATATCATAGAGATCCTAAAAGAACAGGACGAATGCTAACCACCGTATTGAGCCCAGGTGGTATATGGGCTTTCAGTCTCAATATCCATCTTAACTCAAACATCTCAATGGTACCTATATGATTACCTTTTCTCCTATTTGGGTTTACAACCTGCAAAACCTGAAAGCTAAAGCTATGCTGGGATCTATCATAGCAATGCATAGCTAAAGCATTGGTAAGGTTATTCGTCTTGAGTTATGTACTAACATGGGTAGACATGTGTATGACATGGGTTGACACTATGCTGCGGGTTATACCATTAATATCAGTCAATGATTTGCAGTCTGGTAGTATACGCAACCTCAACAGCATGATTATAAGCAATCATTGGATGATGTCCTGACAAATGACACACAGTAGTAGGGAACCCAGTATCAATTGGATCCTTCCGGTGCTACACTATAACACTAACCAGTGGTGATGACCGCCACCCATTACTGTGACCACACCTGTGTGTCATATAGCCCCCTTAGGTACATGCAGACACACTAGGGATGTGTCCATCCAAATCTGGGAATGCATGGAATGGCCTATAATGCATTCCCTGGATGGGACGCATATCCTACACAAGGGTATCATACAGACAGATATCTGTTGTGTGATACATGCTGTATAGCAGTAAGCAGACTATGGCATAGACATCCTCATGTACTATACATACTATCCCATCAGTACCACACCAGTGGTGGCCCTCATCATGTATGTCGGGTACCATTGTGTACATATAGACCCATGTTATGTCATGTGTCCCTTGGTATCCACATATCCATAGGTATTGTGGAGTCCCAAGGTGTATCACAGACATTAGAGGCCTGAATGCATATCCACAAGGCAGTCATACACCTATAAAAAGACTGTCCATTCTTGGCAGACTTTGTTATGTATGACCATGTCTGACATATACCCCAGGCATATACCCTCACTCACACTACTCTTAAGTAACTGTCATGGGTGTGTGTGCCACAGATGACCTTGGCCACAGAACACGACAGTGGATGGCCATGTCACATACATACATATGTGACCTACGATCTGAGTAGCAGCAGCACAACCTGTCAATGGAAACAAATGTATTCATGTAGTATGAAGTCTTCACACCTATGTACTGATTGAGGGGACATGTACACATATATATTTTCCACACAGATACCTGATGTCTGCAATGCACTTACTGTTGTCATCATACTATGTCATACCATAGTAAAAGCAAAACCCACACCATGTTGACCAACAGTGACACACACACACAGTCAGCATTTGCAGGATTCAAACCCCTACCTATGTTATGATACTCGAGAGAGACGCATTAACACTGCATGTTATTTGCTTTACTGGCTGGTTTCACTTCAGCTGCAGTATTTGCAGGATGGTGACATCATCAGACTTTCCAAAGAGGAATGCACCTCCTTTACTGAGTTTTCCCAGTCTCCAAAAAGGAACACCTCTCAAAGGAAACTACACACATACCCACACCCCCCACTTTGCAGGATTCAAACCCCTACCTCACTCTGTCATAATACTGGAAAGAGACACATTAACACAGTGCACAATTTGCTTTTCAGACTGGTTTCTCTTCTCCTGCAGTATTTGTAGGATGGTGACATCATCAGACTTTCCAAAGAGGAATGCACCTCCTTTACTGAGTTTTCCCAGTCTCCCAAAAGGGACACCTCTCAAAGGAAACTGCACACATACACACACCCCCACACACACACACTTTGCAGGATTCACACCCCTACCTAACAATGTTATGATACTGGAAAGAGACGCATTAACACTGCACAGTATTTGCTTTAATTCGAAGTCTGTTATGATACTGGAAAGAGACGAATTAACACTGCACACTGTTTGCTTTACTGGCTGGTTTCCTTTCTCCTGCTGTATTTATAGGATGGTGACATCATCAGACTGGACATGGTGATGTGTGTACACTTTGTTTTATGCCATTCCAGGAATGGTCCATGTGGGTCAGCAGGTGTCAACAGCTTGAACATGACCTCAGTATCCTTACCTTGTGTGATCTATCTGTGGACACATTGACATTCTGTCATATGTCAACACATATTTATGCACAGCTTCTTGGTTTTGTGGATACTACATGTGTCTGGGATGCTGATAAAGGGCTATTTAAAGTCTATGTGACACATGTGCAGATGTGTTCATTGATGTATGTCCTGGGTGGCTGCCTTGCAAACAGTCTAGCATGTTTGGGAACCATGATCCGCACATGAACATACGACAGTTGGTAGGGTTGTGTGTGTGTGTCAGCTTCCAATAGCTCTGTTTATGACTGCAACCATGATGGACTCCATGACCTTGCAGATCAGACCTCATAGGCGTACTGGACTTGACTTCCCATGGTGTGTTGTGCTCCAACACTTGTGGGGAGTGCCATATGTAGCTGTGACACATTCAACGGTTCCACATCCTGTGTAGGGGGTACGGCTCAGCTGACAGTTCAGGTGCATGATCTGCTTGTTCTGTAGTTTGTGCATGACACATATTGGGAATCAATGTATTCCACCTGCTGCCATGCTTTTGGCAGTGGGGGTAGCTGCTCATCCATTCTACATGTGATATCTCCTGGTATGATGATGGGGACTATTGTCAGTGGGTTTGGGTATGTACATATGGGCCTGTCTGTCATGATGTCGGCATTGACACTCAGGTACAGTTGGCCCTGACTCAGGACATATATGTGTGTACATTGATATTTATGACATAGCTGAAGGAGGTGCCATGATTCAGTCTGGACTCATTCTCAGCTCCTCTTTACAACACACTAACGAACATGAGCACTAATACCTGTTATTCTCTTTTAGATGCTTAACACCCTACTGATCCTTTGTGATCAGGCTACAGAGTATGTCATGATAATATCCTGGCATGTCCAAGGGTCGGTTTTTTGTGTACTCTTCAGTCCAGCTGGTGGATATTGTGATATTGACACAATGTCACATCTGCCTCATGTACACAGACAACCCTCTCCTCCTCCCGACAAACTCAGATATATGTCTGAGATGCACATATATAGACATACAGGGAGCTGAAGTCTCTAGACCCATGACTGGCACAGTGTATCAGGTGGTGATGGTAACCACATATCAGTCCCACATATCCTCTAGCAACAGCACTCAAACCACATTAGCTTACATTGACATACTTGGATGCTGTAAATGTACTCTACCTAAGCAGCAGAGACCTCCAAAGCAGACACACACACACCTGCTACCCCACTACAATACCCACATATCACTAAGTTCACAATGTCAGTGTGCCACACAGTCACTGCCCTTCGGGCTAAACAACACACCTAATACACTTGTAATAGGTGACACTTATGTTCAGACACACTGACGTACTACTCACCAGCCCTGACAAGGGAATAGTCACTTTGGGCTGTCTGTTGGGTGCCAGGATCTGTGGCATAACACAGGCAGTCAGGTCACTCCAAAGCCAGTACAAGACTGGCACCTTCATTGTCCATGCTGGTGTGTGTCACCTCAGACGTTACTCCCTGGACCACATGACATGATACATGGAGGTACATTCTGATCATGTAGCCCAGGCCAGTATGACCCTGACCTTGTCTAGCATCTTACACCCACCAATTATGATGTCACAGTATATGGACACACATATCACATTTAACAGTTGGCTAACAAATTTGTTTCATTCATAGGGGATACAGCGTCTGTCAGCATATGGTGAAATGCTCAACATGCCACATAGCTTCACTATGGACAGCTTGCACCTGTCACCCTTGGACTTTGGTATGCTGGCTAAGGCTCTTGCTACCACCAGAGTGTCTTTTCTACGCAGGGCTCAGAAGACAACCCCACCTCCATAGACATTACAGGTTAAATGAAACTAGGGGTAATGCTGCTCAACAACAGTTGTGTTAACCTCATATTGTGACAACTCAGGACTCTCCTCAGTATGGAGGAGAGCAATATCTGTGCACTGACAGACACCTGGTTCAGGCTCGCTTATGCACACCAGCACTACCAGGTTATGTTTCATACCATGCTGTCTGACAACAAGACTTGAAGCAGACAACACAACTAGGGGGAGAATCCATATACATCAGAGATACACACATCTCCAGGTTAGTAGCACTGCACAAAGCATCACAGACCATACATAGACAACTAACATTGTGCAATACTGCCTTTCAGATTGTTGCCTGCTACAGAACACACTCCCAAACTCAGGAACCACACTCAGCTTTTGTGGGAACTATGAAGAATATGCAGGTCTCCACAGACATTATTATATTGTGTGACTTCATATACACACATATTGACTGGGGATACTACTCAAGCCCCAACAACCTCACCCAACAGTCACTACAATTTGTGGACTCATATGCTTTGGCACAACCAGTCAGCACAGTAAAAAGGGGGAATACATACTGGACCTGCTCATCACCAACATGTGGACTCTATGTTCCACACCAGCGATATACCCCTCATTGGTAAGGTCAGAACATACATGTATCTCACAGGACATACATATACCCTCCACACACCCATCTTGGGTAATCTTGGTGAACTTCTCATGAGCCAACATCTTACTTCACCGAGAAAAGGTGGTATCCTTCAGAGATCCTGAGACAGTGGCATATATGGCTCACACTGCTGCATCTTTACATACACATTCTATGGACACCTAGTGGACTGCATGGATTGTGCTATCCCAAATAACAACAAGACCCACTACTACAATGGCAGGGGACCTGTCTGGTAGACCCCAGCCATTAATAAGCTGTACAACATCAAGAGGACGCTACTACATGATAGAGCACAATCCCAGACTGTGAAGGCATCTGTGATCTGTACTAGCAGACAGCTACAATCACTCATGGACTTTTCTAAGGGCCGTTTCTACCAGACAATTGCACCTGACATGTAGGACCACCACACGGCCTTCTTCAGTTATGTCAGGAACCTGGGTGGACACTAACTGATATGATGTGAGTTACTGCATACTGACTAAACCTACCCTGAACCCACTGGCATTGCCTACATCCTGGCAAACATGTTCAGAGCAGATGTCTCCCACCAATCCCCCCTAAGGAGCAACTATCCATCCCAACAGAGTATAACCTCCCTGACATCACACAGTAACAGGTGAGTGCTGCCCTCCCCACAGTGTACATCACAGTATCAATGTGACCAGATGGTGTCCCAGCCTGCATCATACATGAGCATCATGACAAACACAACCCACACATTGCATCACTGTTCAACATCGGAGTTATCACAGGATATGTACCCAAGGAATAGTGTACTGCGACAGTGGTCCTGCTCCATAGAGTTGGTGCCACAATGGACCATAGACAATATTGCCCTATAAGCCTATGCAGCCTGTTCTGCAAAGCTATGGAGCATATTGTCATAGGACTCCTACACATAGACATCTGGAACCTACAGACTCTGTGTCTTACTCATTTCAGCATTGTTGTGGGCAGATCTTGCCTCTTAAACCTGTAGGTATTCTTTAAATGGCTAACAGGTCCATCGACATAGAGACGGCTATCCACACAGCCTACCTGAACCTTGCAAAACCATTCAACACAATAACCCACTGGGCCATTATGCATAGGCTCACCAGCGTCAATTTGGACACATATCTCACACAATGGATTGATACCTAGATCAGGGATAGCACCCACATGGTCAGGATTGCAGGTGCCATGTCTGACTATACACCAGTTACACATGGCATCCCACACAGCTTGTTCCTAGGATCTCTCTTATTCAGTATATATTTGTCTTACGTACAGGCTATCACAGGGGGTATATGGCTGAACATGTTTGCACTTGACTGCAAACTGGGTGCTATTATCAACTCTCCAGCTGCCACATGCATACTCAATTAGGGTCTCACAGAGATGGATGGCTGGTGCCTGAGCCATGGCCTACAGCTAAATGCCATTAGTTGCATAGTCATCCCCTTTGGGAGTAACAACATGCCCACACATTACCACATAGGTAGTACTCCATTACATACGATAGGAGTTGTTAGGGGTTTAGGGACATCACTTGTTCGTACTGTCACCTTTAACATTCACATTGCCAAAGTGGCTGGACACACCTGCTATGTGTGCCACCTTATCCCATATGGTTTCACATCTAGATTGATTGAGGTCATTGTGCCCCTATACTCATCATATCCATGCTTGGTTACAATACTAGATTTGGGGTGTACCTTACCTGACACCTGCAGCAACTATACTGGCCACGGACGGTCCTCACCAAGCAGATCTAGGGACTCACACGGATGCCCTGCATAGTTCAGATGCAGTAACTCCAGCTCTACTCAGTCACTTACCACCTACTCAGATATGATGTGTGCCTGTTGTTTACAGCTATACCCAAACCAGTATTACTGGACATGCTCCACCTCAGGATATCCAACTCCCTTGGAGCTACACACTGCAGGGATGTATGCCTCAGCACAGATGTTAATAGGACATTCTGGAGGGACAGATTCTTATCCCAGAGGCTCTACTCACTACAGAATGTAATCGCAGTTTCAAATAGGCAGAGCCACCCAATGACCACCTACTGGAGACATCTTGATGACTGTATGGGGGAATGTATATTTACCCCTGGGTTATCCTCTGTGTCCCTGCTAGACAGAGGCACACTAGCATAAATGTTCATGGGCTATCTTGTGTGACCTACTATTCACACACAGTGTAGTAATGTGACAGGGTTGCGAATGCCAAACACACTCTGGCTAGGCTTGTACATGCCCAAGGGCAGATAGCCTAGTATCGACCTCTGAACCTATGCTTATGTTCATGATGCACAATGTTTATTGCTGATACTGTTTGCATGTCTTTATCATCTTTGCTTTACCAGTTTCCATGAAGAACTTCAATATCTGCAGAACATATTTGATAATGACAGGGTTCCACTATATTATTGTCATATAACTGTGTGCACAGGGCAGATTGCTGTATAGTGACAAGTTCCTGGGTTAACACATGCAACTGCCAGATATGCGTGGCCCACTGCTGTACTCAGACATAGCCTAAGTGTGTGAGCATGCCCAGTTCTGACACTACATGTTTTGTTGCCTGACATTTGTCTCATTTATTCAAGTGTGTGAACATGCCGAGTGTGATCTTTCAGTATGTTGCTATCTGAGATCCACTACATTTGCTGATGTGTGCGAACATGCCCAGTATTAACATTTATACTGTGTGTGCTGGAAGTCAGTTTCTGTTCTCACTACAGGACTCACCTTTGTGTCATAACTCAACAAGGATTATGCTGTGCCTGCAGTGTTTCCATGGAATACATTGCATAGACTTATCAACATTCCGTCATACAGGTGGACCATTGCAATAGTGTCATGGTTTAGTGTTTCAGTACTTTGGCTATAGTGCATAGTATCCTGGGTTTGAAGCCCGTCACTGCTTTATATTTTCATACTGAGCAGACCAGACTGCTTAAGGGCCTGTTAAGAAAATATGAGCATGTTGGCTTTTATTCAGCTATGCCCTACTTAGACCAGGCTTGTCATACATTGCTCAATATTCACCAACATTGCTGGACATTGCCCAATATTACTGAACATTGACCACAGTTGTGCTAGTTGGTGTGTGCGGTTTTGTTTGTATATACTACATGGTGGTAATTGCTGTTTAGCACTGCTTTATATTGCTTAACACATGCCATTCATGCCTTAGGTGGTGGTGCAGGGCTACCTATGTCGGATGGACATACTACACTCCCTGCACATGTTTGGAAACAGGTAGTGTCAACTTAGGCATCCCTTTTACTTTATGTGCGAGTCAGAGAGGGGTATTATTTCCAGAGTTCCTACTGAGCCAGTGTATGCGCTATGTGTTGCCTCTTTGCCAAGGCCAAAGCATACATGGCATGCCTCCTTCTGCCTACTGGGGCAGGCTCAGGTTGTTCCTCCTCCGAGTCACGCTCTGCCTGTGATTGCTTTGGCAATGGTGGGGGGCTGTTTGGCCCAGGCCTATGCTGGTCCTGCTGCAGCTGTTTTTGCAGGATCATATTATGTAGCATAGCACATACCATGAAAATTTGGGTACATGCAGTTGGTGAGTACTGCAAGGCTCCACCAGATGTGTCCAGGCACCGGAACCATGACTTGAGCAGCCCAAACACATGCTCTATTACATTACGTGTTTGTGCGTGTGCCTCATTATGGCGCTCCTGTTCAGGTGTGTGTGTGTTTCTGATGGGTGTCATCAGCCACGGCTCCAGGGCATAGCCAGCATCCCCCACTAGTTGACCATGTGGGATGTCCCCATTGGCAAATGTCTGGTACAGCTGCATCAGATGCCAGATATGGGAATCATGGTAGCTTCCAGGGCAGCCTGCCCACACATTCAGTATTATGCCCTGGGAATCACACATGACCTGGCTGTTGATGGAGGGGAAGCCCTTGCAGTTGAAGTAGACACTACCCCACTCACCGGCTGGTGCTTTGATGTGTATGTGCATGCAGTCTATTGCACCCACTACCTCAGGGTATTCCGCTATTTGCTGGAAGAGATGCATATTTCTGGCCAATACCTCATGGGAATTGGAGAAATATACATGATCACTGACATGTGCTGACATGGCATCCAGAAACTGGTGTAGTACGCTGGATGCTGATACCTGTGATATCCCCATCATATCACCAGTTGGTCTCTGGAAGGTACCTGTTGCTAATATTCTTACGCCAACACATACCTTGGTTTCCACTGGGATGGGTTCCCCTCTGTTGGTTCTGTGTGTGAGGCATGGCCTGCACAGCTCAACAATTTGCTGCAGGAGGTCTCTGTCCACTCTACAGCGCTCCACTATCTCCAGCTCATGTAGCCACTGGTAGGTTACCCTAGGCCTGTACACTCTTCTCCGTCTCCTCACTGTGGGTTGTCCAGCAGCATTTCCATTGTCACCACCCTCAGCATGTTGCATATGTCGCCTTATAACAGCAATGGCAGCCCCTAACATTTCTTTGTCTCAGTAAAGCTTTTCATTTTTCACTTCTATTAGCTTACTGCAGTGTCTGTTGTGAGAAACATAATGGACTGTTGTTGGCAGAGTTTTAAGTGCTAGGCTGGGCTGGGCTAGTGTACTGCCTGTGTAATTGCCTGATTCTGATTGTTTTCACCTGCTAGCTCTGCTAGTACTCCCTGGTAGCTTCCTACTATTTGTTGTGCTTCCTTTTTCCTTTCTGTTTCCTCAGGGGGGAGCGCCGCGCACACAAGCGCAAACACGCACACAGCAGCTAACATGCGTGCACACATGCTTACACAGACTAAAACTTGCTTATTCGGGTTAACACGTGTGCACACCAGTACAAACTCACTTACAACTCTTTAAACAGCCTTATACATGCTTACTCCGGCTTAAACGCACGCACTCACGCTTACACGCATGCACTCTGTCTTACTCAGGTTTACAGGTGCGCACACACACGCATGCACGCTCAGCAAGAAATTTGGTGTTATCCATGGTATACACCTTCCATTTCTTGGCTTTCCCTAGCCTACCTGTTGACACACCTCTTTCCATGATGTCTAACTGACAGCGGACACATGCCACTCTGCTCCAATGAGCTTCACTTCTTTCAAACATACCCCCCTCATGATGTCACCTATTTTCTACTCTGTTACTCCCCATATCCTACTCCTACACTCCACTGACTGTGCTCATTTGCTATGTAAACTAGCGATTCACTATCCTAACACTCATTTACATAGGATTGCCTACTAATGCTTGGTTACATGTCTTAGACTGTGCTTCCCCCCTTAGCAACCTCTACTCGGTGGCCATGTTGTCTTCAGCCTGCCATTCCCTTGCATTGTACATTAACAATTTCAATAAAATCCACATTTGTGGGTTATAATTTGTAGTATTCTGTGTTTTAGAGCACAGCCCATTTGCGCGGCGCTGCGCTATGCTTAAACATCGGTGCAAAAAAAATATTTTTATTTTAAATTTGCATCAGGGAACATTTCCGATGGCTGTATATTTGGCCATTGGCATGCTTCCTGCACTGGATGCAACCTTTATTTGGAGCTGTCATGGCTCCGTTTTGCTATTTGCAGAACTGTACTCAGTTGTCAACTGAGTACATTTCTACAAATAACACTGCTCTTACTCGGACAGGTTTGGGTTTCCTGAATTGCAAATTTATCTCATTTGCATGCCTTTTGCCTGCAATTGAGGTGATTTGCATGTCCCCGTCCTTTCCATGTAAAAGCCATTTTAGGAGCTCTCTTACATGCCCCTACAGGCTGTTCCTGGATCGCTCGTCGGACACGATGGCTGCATGGAGTCTTACTCTACTCTTAGACTCCATGAAAGCCATCATGAATCTGGCCCAGTATAAAGGGAAATGCATCATTAATATCCAAATAGCAGCAAAGATCAACAAAATGAAGAATGTGCATGGTTATAACAACATTCTGAATATTGGAATTCATGAAAAATTCCTAATTAAACTCCCCCCAAGGTATAAAGAACTATAGTTAAAGATAACCTTTATACACAATCAGTCCAGCATTCTAAAAGCTATAGTTAAAGATAACCTTTATACACAATCAGTCCAGCATTCTAAAAGCTAAAATTCATAGGCACTTCCTGATTAAACCCCCAGGATATAAAGTACCATAATTAAAAATAAATGTAATTTCCAAATGATTTAACCTTGAACGGAAATCACCTCTTGACCCCTCAACTTTACCCAAAACACTAAAGAATAAAGATGAACCATCCCCACCATGGACAGATAAAAATGTGTGGCAACTGGACTTTCCCTCTTATTATTTCTTATATTCAAAAGGTGCTCCATAATTCTTATTTTGGCCATCCTCTGTTTGCCCTATATACCATCTTACATTCTCACAGCCACATCCCAATATATATGTAACTCCACAGGACTTACAATTAAACTTCCCCATAGTTTGATATTTCCTACCATTAATAATAGTGCCTGAGAGGTTCTTAATCCTTAAACAGAGGTTGCAATTACCACAGGCAAAAGCTCCATATCGAGCATTTACCTCTATTTGCAACATAGGTATATTCAATAATTCCTTAAGATTAGAAAATCTGCCTTAGGAAAAGGTTACTTTTTTGGGAAAAATACTGCCTAAAAATTCATCAGAACTAATCTACCTGTGAAAATACATAGACAAGGGCTTTTCCTTAGATCTTTGGCAAATGGTGGAAGTCATAAAACAATAAAACACTTCCAAGACAATAAAAACTGCTCCTTAGTTTTAGACATTGTGTCTCCTTGCTGCACTGAAACTGAAAGATAACATCTTTTTTATGGCTTAGCCATAAAGTAATTTAATTTCAGCTATTTTTCTGAAATTTTGCAAGTTAACCTCCTGTATTCCAGTTTCCCCTATTAAAATATATACATTTAAACAGTTATAATAGTGCATATGCATTTCTGTTCTATTTCACTAGGGTACACTGTGGATACATTTCAAACAGCACCTTGTAAAATACCTCTTTAGCAGATATGTCTGTACAAACCATCTTATATGACATACAGCTCTAGTAACACAAACATCTTATATGAATCATGTTGATATTCACAATTGACATATAATTATTTTCAAAATTCCAGATAGCTGGGCTGGCAGTATCTCCTTTTGTGACAGTAAATCTCTGCCTAGATTGTAGTAGTGGCAGTATTCTAATGTTTGCGACAGGATCTGGGCTTCTGGGCTTCAACAGCTGTTTACATTTCAGTTTTTTCCCCAGAGACTTATATACTGCTTACCATTTGTCTGCTTAAAGTTACAGTCCAGTGCCTTTCTGTTTGTTAAGTTGCTACTGTTTTCCTCTTTTCTTGTGTCTGTCCCACCTCCTATCATATGCATTAAGTACTGCTCTCTGTGATGCCTCCTGAGATTTGTGCATAATCAGAGTTTTTCCTGTCCCCACTGTAAAAGTTAATGTTTCTGAAATTCTAACTTACCCTGGGATATTGACATTTTATTAATTTATTATTATTTTATTTTATTTTATTTTATTTTACATTTGTTGACCGGGCTGGTCCAACTAGATATATGTCCATTTTCAGTGGAGGCCCGAGGAGAAAAGCTCCTCACTTCAGAATAGTATATACAAGACCTAGTTACATTGTAAATATTTGTCTATTATACAGTTACTTTCCTTTTGACATATGAGTATTATGATTTCTATTAAAAGAGAGCTAAGGATGTAGGTACAAAGATGACTAAAAATGTAGGACAATATTAATAATACAATAAACAGTAAATGTTTAAAACAATATAAGCAAAAATCACACTAATTGAGCAATAAAGTCACACACATTATTTGCTAGTAAACTATGTAAGCTAAAAGTACACTATTGAGCAATAAAGTCACAAATATGTTGTCTGCTAGTATATGATAGTTATTTAAAATATAACACTATTAGCAAGTATAGTGACATGCACAGTATTGTTAGTATAGGATTAACTAGCTTATGCTGGTATGTAGAGAAATGTCAGGATGCAAATATTGAATTGACATAAAGCTAAGCACCATAGGACTAAAAAAAAACATGACTTGCTGTTGGTTCTGAAGTCACAGAGCTCGACTATTTGCCTTATTTGATTAGATCCCTCTCTTTCTAGTCCACAATAACCAGAGTATTAGTATTCAAGACTGAGAAGACTGGAAAGCCCTGAACTGTGAGAAATAAGCTTTCCAGCAAAAGGAGAAAAAAGAATACTGCTCTGAGCTGAGCTCAGCACACCAGCATTTTTGGACTTACTAGTGGATTGTGTATGCAGAAGCCTTTTTCCTTATAAGAGACATGCAAAATGTATACAACTCTAGTCATCTTGGCCTGTGGCCTAAATAACCTATGCCCAGTGCAATGAACACACCCTGAGCTGCATTACACTCCAGATAAGATAACTAGGCATTTCCCCATACCTTATTGGTAAATCCACCCAAACAGTGCACTAAAGAAATGGAATTCCAAGCAGTTATTGATACCACTGCTCCTTGAGTCAATTCTGTTGAAACCATGGACCAGCATTTCCCCACAACTTTTGTAGCCAGCCTGATTGACATGGGTATCCAGAGACAGTGCAATGATTATCTCATGTTGTTTGATAATTATCTAGTACTCAAACAACAGAATACAGTATGTGAGAGGTGTGCATATATAATAGCCTCAGAGGAAAAGTGTCTCATATACAATGAAGTCAGACATCAAAATTGTCAGCAGTACACCACAAACCACACCTCACAAGAGTCATTGAAAAACACATAATCCATCATATGTTCTAAAGATTAACTTGGCAAAACCTTAAAGACCTCCAAAACACAACACAAGCACAAGATATGCTCAACAAGTTAAGCTTCCCACCTCACATATGACAAGGAGTCTCAAAGTCATAGATGCTGAGACCATAAGGTAGACATCTACCCAACCAAACATTCTTGTTATAGGTGACTTTATTGTATGACAAACAGAAGCAACTCTTACCTGGAAGAACAAGGAAAGAGTGACAATTAATTGCTTGTCTGGTACCAGGATCCACCAGATCACACATGCACTTGAATCCTTGCAAAACAATTACCACTGTGATAGTATGTGTGGGTGTCAATGACATGAGATATGCCTCACTGAACTATATGAAGAGAGACACGATGGACCTCTCAAACTATGTGTCCCACATAGGTATGAGTTTAGCATTAAGCAGGATTCTACCTTCTCCACGAATGATGGCACAATATGAGAAAAAATAACTGTCCTTAATAACTGGTATTTTTTTTTCATCTGAAGGAGGTCCAATATTTGTCAGCCTGGGAGGATAGGATCAACAGAACATACTGCTTCACCATGGAAGGTCTTCATCTGACCCATTAAGTGCTTCAATTATTGGCAGACACTGCCCACTTCCATAATGTTATTTTAAGGCAACACCTACCTAATAAACCTACCAATATAGTGAATCAAGAAAAGGAAATCTACACTACCCACAAGCCTTATTTACCCTAGATGATGTAGATGTCTGTGTAGTGATTGAAACATGGTTTAAAACTATGCAATGCACTCCAGCTATTCAGGGCTATAATGGCTTGCACACATTTATACCAGCTACTGCGCAGGAGGGAAAAAAGGTGGTGGTGTCTCATTCTTTATCTAGAAGAGACTAACATCAAGGCTGCTATAGCATTAGGATACACTAGAGCTTCTTCATGTCCAAATAACCATCAGATAGGTCTTGCATCATATCAAGCTAGCTACAGAACTCCATCTATGATCCAAGGAAACCATAACACCTATCTAGAGGAACTGGAAACACTCAGTATTAAACGCAATATTCTTTTCCTAGGTGATCTAAAATATCCAACTGTTGATGGGGAAACCTACACCTGAAGCACACACGGTCAGCAAAACTCATCTTCTTTTGTATTTTGTTTTTGGTTGCCAGCACAATGTTGCTTTTGATAAGATGTTTTGATCCAAATGCATTTGCTGAAAATGTTTTCAGCCAATATTTATGCCTGACTGCTAACAGTCATGTAGCAAGTCAAACTACATGTCAAAATAATGAAATATGCAAAACTAGAGAAGAATGATGATGGGTAAAGGCACATTCCTGGCCCAGCTAGAGTACAGACTACTTGTGATTGTTTCTATGTCACATGACTGGAACCCCAACCAATCAGTATGCATCTCTGTGTGAATAGTAAAAAAGAAGGAGAAGAGGCAAAGCCGAAGTAAATAAAAAAGGCTAGACTAGATGAATGTGACAGGATATGACAAATGCAATCAGCAGAGGATAGCTGTGAAATAATTGTAATCTCTGTTTGAGAAGGGGAATGATTTTTAAAATATTTAACTAATTTTACTTTAGTCACAGCTAACAGACACGTCAGAGTGTTTCTGTGCATCTGTCTGTGCCTGTCTGTTTATGTCTGTGTATACACTTCCTCTCACATGTGAGTGCTTCTGTGTGAATGTGTATTGCTTGTCTATATATTTGCATCTGTATGCAAATGTCTGTGTATTTTACTGCATTTGGTTGTCTTTTGTCGTAGTGTTTCGAGGTCATATGGAGTTCATATACAGAACTGTTATGGTACAGATCAAGTAAATGAATTCAGGTACATAAACAGGTCACTGAATCTACTGCATCAGGCTGCGATATAATATGCCTGTAAGTAAGCTAAAAGATATGTAAAGTAGAACACAGAGCAATCTGTATTATGTAAACTGTAGTAAGAAGAGAAGCCCACCACTCATGGAAGTATAGTCACACATGCCACTGTAATACAAGCAACAGACAATAACCGCAAGAAAGGTGACATACAATGTCAAGGAATTGCAATTCCTGTCATGACAGACAAAGAAGCCAGTCAGCAAGACATCACTAGGTAGCAAAATGAAAGAGGGCAAGGACATGTGAAAGCACTGGCACAAGAAATGAAAAACCACTGGGCACTGATACACACTTCAGCTCAGTGAGTGAGCTGCAGGTAAACTACATTTTTAGGCAAAGAGCATATAATACCTGGACAAAGTCATAGTAAAATGTGTGTGGACACATAGAACAATATCATCAATGTCTACAGTGAAAACACTATTACATATTATACATACTGCTGGCTGCACAAAGTAGCATGTGTTTTGCAAACCATGTAATATGGGCTGATGGCATGTTTTTAACTTTACTGAATTAAAGCCTTGACCTACTTGCCTTCCTCATGGAGCTGATATACATATACATTCCTGCTTCTATGTGATTGTAGGCTTGGCTTGTTAGGGCATCCTTCATGCAGTGGCTATTTGTGATTGAGGCAACTGCATTGTAATGCTCCTTTCTGTGACATCCTCACACATATCCCCAGTGATAGATAACTACAAGCTCCATTATGGATCCGAGAGACAGAGAATTAGCTACTATTTATCAAAATTGCATATTAAGTGTTTTTGGTACAACTTAAGACTGGTCCTGGCAGTATAATCTGAGACTATAAGTAGTATGATAACAGACAGGATCACTGCTCTTATCTATGTGACATTACTTGTTCCATCTAGTTGAAATGTATGCAGGGTTTCCATATTCAGCAGGTTAATTTCACAGTTACACTGTAAGACATAAATGAAGCACAGTTCCAAAATGATACTTGGCCATCATTTCAACAGAGACAACAGCAGCACTGAAAATTCACTCTAAACTCCTTTTATACAATGACTTAATTTAGAAAAAGTACAACTTTTTTCCCCTTAAATAATATCATTGTATAATAGTAATAATCCACTCGTGAGTGTGGGTAACACAGGTTTTAACCATGGTTAGCTTTATTTAATGACTCTAGCTTCACCCTCATGATGAAACCAAGCCAAAATGGGTAAATCCTGTGTCACCCTCTCCCAGTCACATTTTATTTCTTAAATGTAATACTTTCACATATTCTTCTATTTTAAGTTCTGTAGCTTGCACAGTTTCCCTTTAGTTACACTCATATTTACATGTAATATACTAATAGAACAAAAATAGCAAAACCTCTGCTACAAATGCTTTAATAAATAAACAATTTACATAAAACTCCTACTATGGGCTCATTATGAGTGCTGCAGCATAACTTAGACTTATAAAGGCATCTGTAGTGTAATTAAGAGATCCTGAATGTAGTTTACTTGGTTATTCAGCTTAAGATTGAGCTGCTCTGCTCTTCCTAAGAATGATTGTATAATTTTATCATGTCATGTAAAAAATCACTCTTTAAATCCCGTGCAAAAAAAAAAAATCATAACCTCATTAAATGCAAGTATTTACATGCACTACATTTTCAGTACTTCTATATGTCAATAGAAGGCCAGCCTAATAGCTTTGGCATGTCTATTTTTATTCAAAATGAGTTCTAACTACTTGCTTAAGAAAATTAATATGCTCTAAAAAATAAACAAATATCAAGACTAGAAAAACTTTGCCTGAGAATAAGATATGCTACTGTATTTGTAACTAAAAGTATATTTAAGTATTGCCTACCTCTTCTGTTACAAATGTTTGTACAGGTTTCCTTATTATGCTCCACTCCTGACCGTTTAACCTGTGCTTTCTTAACAAATAAGCAAGTAATAATGCCTGACAAGGTGTGTGTTAATATGTAATTAATGCCTGCCCAAGGGTGTTATGAAGCCCGACTCCTAAAGAGAATGGCCTTAATGTACATCAGTACCCTGACTGGAGAACGAACATTCTCCAGCAGGGTATTAATGTACAAGTAATGCCCACTGAAAAACATGTCCACCACTTCGTGGCAACATATCAAGTCGCAGTGGAGCTCGGACTGAGAAAAACTGAACAACCGCCATTATTTTATGCTTGCTAAACAGCTCTTCTGCTGTGTAATGGGTGTAAAATAAAATAAAAGTAAAATAAAAAAAAAAACTGTGTTTGTGTGTGAAAGTGTATGTGAGAGTGAGAGAGAGATTGGTTGAGCTACTATTTAATGCTCTCTAAGCAGCTTTAGCTGTTTAATGAGTGTAAAATAAAATAAACGTGTGTGTATGTGTTAGTATGTGAAGGTGTATGCCTGCACGAGTGTGAGTGAGAGATTGTTTAAGTTATTTTACTCTAGCTAAGCAGCACTTCTGCTGTTTAGCGAGTATAAAATAGAAAGTGTGTGTGTGTGTGTGTGTGTGTGTGTGTGTGTGTGTGTGTGTGTGAGAGAGAGAGAGAGAGAAAGTGAAGAGTGAGAGTGATCACTGGCAGCATCATGTAAGAAGTTTGCATAACTCTGAGCACAAGAAATCTGGACAGAGCAAGAAATAAAGGGGAGACAAAGGACTTAAAACAGAGACAGATTTTAAATATTGCTCTTATAAACTTAGAAAGTTGCTAGAATAACAGGGATTTTGTTAGCATGCAAGGTGAGTGTGTGAGATGACTACCGGCAACAGCAGCAGTAAAGAGGTTTACAAACCTCTGCACCTTTCAACTGAAGAAATCTTTGGGGAACAAGGGTTCTAAAACAGAAACGTAATTATTGCTCTTATAAAATTACAAAGTTGCTAAAGTAAAGGATTTAAGTTAGTATAAATTTTCTCAAGGAAAAAAGTCTGAAGCTCAAATGTATGTCATTATTTAGTAATTTAAATCTCCAGTGACTGCCAACCAAACAATTTACGCATAAGGGACCAAAAATAAAGTGAATACCCTGGCTGTTTTATAAATGTTACATTTTGGCTGTAAAACTCTTCCTCCAACATCATTAATATATACTACAGCCCTGGATCAACTTGTCCACACCCCTACCAGGGGAATAATATCCTAGACCTAGTAATTACCAACATGAGCGACAGGTGCTCCACACCTGAAGTCAACTCCTCATTGGTCAGATCCGACCATAAACTAATCACCCTAGATATCCACATACTGTCCCCCACCCCCCACTAAGGAAGCCACAGTAAAAAAACTTCTCCAAAGCCAACTTTGTGCTTCTTAAAGCAGAAGTGGCCAATTTCACAACACCCATGCAGATGGACAATACAGTTATCACTGCAGAATCTTATACAAACACACTCTATAAGCACCACACAGGTGCATGGATCATGCTATCCCTAATATAACCAAGATGCAGTCTTCTAAAAAAAGGAAACCAATCTGGTGACCCCCTGCTATTAACAAACTCTACAACAGAAGGAAGAACTGTTGCAGAAGAAAATAAAATCCCATGAGTGGAGGAGCTCCCTGGTCAGCCTCAGCAAGAAGCTGAGATCTCTCATAAAATCCTCCAAAGTGAACTATGAAATAAGATTGCCACTGACTCTAAGGACAACCACAAAGCATTCTACAGCTATGTCAAGAATCTCAATGGCGATACCCAGTTCTGCTCTGGGTTACAGCACAATGGCACAAAATTCACAGAACCAACTGATATCACCAACACCCTGGCTGATAGTTTCAGTGTCAACTTTACCCCCCCTCACCTCCTAAAGGGCCCATATCCATACCGGAAGAATGCAGTGCCCCTGCAATCACAACTGAACAGGTGAAAACTGTGCTATCAAAAGCCAAGAACACAGCATCCATGGGACCTGACAATATCACTGGATGTGTTCTACATGAACTCCAGAACAGCTAGCCCCCCACCTAAGCACTGTGTTCAATCATACCCTCTTGACAGGCTTTGTACCAACTGAATGGCTCACAGCAACAGTTGTATCACTCCACAAAGGGGGAGCCAGTATAGACCCCCAGGAACTATTGCTCTATTAGCCCGATGAGCCTGGTCTGCAAGGCCATGGAGAATATTATCATGGAGCTCATAAATAAGGATATTGGTAACCTCCAAATTCTGGACCCCACCCAGTTCGGATTTGTGAAGGGCAGATCATGTCTCCTGGACCTGATCAACTTCTTTGAAACAGTCACCAAAGCCGTGGATGAGGGTAAGGCAGTCCACATAGCCTATCTCGACCTCGCCAAGGCTTTTGACACCATCCCCCATTCTGGTATCATAGATAAACTCACCAAGCTGGGTATAAATCCATATGTCACAAGACGGGTTGCCAACTAGCTCACAGACAGAACCCACACTGTAAAAATTGCAGATTTCAAATCTGACTCCAAACCTATGACAAGAGGAGTACCACAGGGTTCAGTCCTGGGTCCCCTCCTGTTTGGGATCTACATCTCTGAAGTACAGGCCAACACAGAGGGCCTCTGGCTGACAAAGTTCACAGATGACTGCAAATTGGGTGCCATAGTTGAGTCCCCAAATGACGTAGACATCCTGCAAAAGGGCCTCACTGAGACTGATGCCTGGTGTCAGAGCCATGGTCTCAAGCTTAATGCCAAAAAATGCATTGTCATCCCCTTTGGTAAAAACCCTGTACCCATGGACTACCACATAGGCGGCATCCCACTTAACACTGAAGGCATGATAAGAGACCTTGGGACTCCAGTGGACAGTAGCCTCTCCTTTGATAATCACAACTGAACAGTTGTCAGGAAATCCTTCTACATGGCACACCTCATCATGAAAGGGTTCTCATTCAGGAAAAAGGAAGTCATTGTCCCTCTCTACTCGGTTCTCAAACAGTTACCCTATGCTGACCGCCTCAAAAAACTACGACTTTACACCGCAGCATATCACCTACTCCGAGGTGATCTCTACCTAACATACAAAGCTATGTCAAAACCTGAACTGCTGGACATGCTACACCTAAAGAAATCCCAATCCCTCAGAGCCAAATGCTCTAGAGACCTACACCTCATCACCAAAATTAACAGAACATGCTGAAGGGATAGATTCCTGTCCCAGAGACTTCCAATACTATGGAACAGGCTGCCTATCTATGTTAAGCAGAGTTCGTCACTAACATTCTTCAAGAAAAATCTTGATGAGTGGATAGGTAATAGGAAATTCACCCTGGGAACCACTTTGATGGCCCTGCTAGACAGGGGCAGCGCAGGTGAAGAGCATCCATGGGTGTTATAATTGAGGGAGCCTTGTTGGCTAGGCTTACATAGGCCCTGGGGCCGGTAGCCTAGCACCTACCTATGAACAGGGACGTCAGGAGGCATACGCACTGTACTGATTTCAGTAAAACTTTTTTAGAAGGGGGGTAGCTTTTTTGAAAAAAAAAAAAAGTACATATTTAAAGGGTGTTGGCTCCTTTAAGGAGCATACCAGCCAGTCGGAAGTGGTTGCAAGCAGGAAACCATCTGAGGTGGAACTTGGAAGCCAAGCAACAATCGCAAATGGATTATAGGAGTGTGCTGCAAGCAAAAATCACAAATAGATTATTGAATTGGAAGTGGAACTTAGAATCACAAGAGTGTGTGTGTGAATGCCCCCACATAATACACCTGCTGGCTATAGGTTCAAACCCTGTACCTTTACTTCAGGGTAAGAACAGCCTAAAGTCCCTAACCACCACCATTTATGAATTTTGTTCAGATTTGCTTTCCTAATGGTTGTGAGCTATGGTGAGAACTGAAGTTGTATTTCTCCCATTATTGTTTTTGATGTTTGTCCAGGTTTTTTGTGCTAAGGTGTGAAGTGAGAACTGAATTTGTATTCCCTCATAATTGGCTTTGCTTGTCCAGGTTTTTTGTGCTAAGAGGTTGAGAGCTATCTAAATTATAGCCATTAAGTTTGTCTTCCAATTTTTTGAACTGCTGAGTTCGCATAGTGGTATATTGCATTGACCATAGTGTGTATGGTTCTGGGTTCAAGACATGCATGGTGATAACATAGCATTTTATTCTAGCAACTTTTCAAAATTATACAAGCAATGTTTAAAATGTGTCCCTGTTTTTTGGGCTTTTGTTCCCCCCCCCCCCAATAAATGTTGGCTTTTTCCAGATTTCTTGTGCTTTAAAGTTCAGAGATACAGCTGTGTCAACATTTTACAAGGAGCTGAGAGCTGCAGGGGAACTTAAGTTTAGTGCTGCTTATATGGAGTCTGCATGTACTGTTAGTAGCACAACAGGTAACATGCTTGCTTTTGATGCAAAAGGCTGTGGGTTCTTCTCCCACAGTAGGTAGATGCATTGCTGACACTGTACTGTGTTGTAAAGGGGGGTGGATACTGTAATCTGTTTTGGCGAAGATATCTAGTAGTAACTATGAACCTGTTATCAGTTTGCCATCCATTCCCTATTGCAATATTACTAGTGTATCATTGTTTTTAATGCAACATAGGCAATGTATTCCTCAAGGGCAACAGGCATATCATTTGTAGATGAAACCATGAAATATAAAGTTGTTTGCTAGCAGCAGCCTCTTCATTAGTTACAGATTTCTCTAATGTGGAATTATGTAGATGGCTTTTACTAGCTCAGAGATTGTGCATATTTACTGATACTGGTGGACTGTAGAAGTTTGAGTAGACTTTTATGATGGAAGGTGTATCAAAAAGCACGTTGTATGTTTCATGTGCAAGGAGCCTATGATTTGAAAACAGCCCAAAGTTAAACTTTATCTGCCACGGGCAAAATGTATTTTCTTTGAATGTGGGTTTCAATGCTGTTTCAATGAATGTGAGTTTCAAGGGCAGAGAAGTTTTAATGCTAAGTCTAGTTTCATTGTGAGACTGCATTGCTTTGTTTAGCAGATATTTATTGGTGACTGTGCTGTAAAATGCAAAATAAAACTTTTTCTGGCAAATCATTTAGGAATTAAGTCACTAAATAATGACTGACTTTAAGTTTCAGACGTCATAATCTTCAGAAAAATGCATGCTAAAGCAAGACCTGATATTCTAGCAACTGTCTTAAGTTTATACAAGGTCAATTTTTAGTACTGTTTGTATGTTCCCCCAATATATTAGGTCTTGCCCAGATTTCCTGCATTAAGAGGTTGAGAGGTATGTGCAAATAAATCGCTTTATAGAATTAGGAATATCCAAACCTCTCAACTGTCCCCAATTTTGGCTCAAAATGTTGCTCTCCCCCTAATAATCTCTCCTCAAAATAGCAATTTTGGAAGAAAACGTGGAGGGTTTACTTTACTTTTATAAATAACTGTAAAGATCAGAGTTATACATTACTTTTATTTCAGAAATGCATGTAGATTCTCTAATTTTGTCAGCTGTTCTAAGTTAACTGTGCTCATATTAAAATGGTGTCCCTTCTTTGACAGGTTCCCAGCTGTATTATCTGACAATTTTATATTTTTGCATCACATTTTTGGTCCATTTTTCATAAAATTGTGGTTTTCTGGCAAATTAGTGGCAAATTGTTAAAGACTGAAGTTAGAAAATAATGGCAGACATTTGAGTTTCAGATTTCATACCTTTCAGAAAATTCGTAATAATGCAAGACCAACTACTATTCTATTATCTTTCTAAGTTTATAAGAGCAATATTTAAAAAAAGTCCTTATTTTTGGGCTTTTGCCTCAGTTTTATTTATGAGTTTGTTGCTCTAGGTTGAGAGGTGTGTGTGTGTGTGTGTGTGTGTGTGTGTGTGTGTGTGTGTGGTAGGTAGGTAACATACCTCTCAACTGTCCAAATTTTGCAGAATGTCCAGATTTTTGCCCCATATTTTTTGTCTGTTCCTCATAAATTTTGTGATTTTCTAGAAAACCATTTAAAGATTTGAAGGCTGAAGTTGCTAAATAATGACAGACATTTGAGTTTCAAACCATGTCCTTAGAAAAATTCATACTAGCACAAATCCTGTTATTCTAGCAACTTTCTAAGTTCACAAGAGCATTATTTAATATATGTCCCTGTTTATTTTAGGCTTTGTCCATATTTCTTGCACTAAGAGGTAGGTAGGGGTGTGTGTGTGTGAGTGAAACATCCTAGTTAGGGGTAACAGGTGGTTAGTAATTTACTCAAGCTCAAAACCTGTAACTTAGTTACAGAAAACAAAAGCATAAATTCTCTACCCCAACTACCATGCTGCTTTTTCAAAGAACTGACATTTCAGGTTAATTTTCAATTCAAGGAACCGAGTTTGAGTGAATCTATATTATATTACTGAAGAGGCATTACAGCAAATGCCTCTTCATTGACACTAAAAGAGCGAACCGTGAATTACGAGAATGGCCGTAGCTTGGCTGGGGAGGGGGGTAGCAGTTTGAGAGCTGTGAGTACAAATTTGAAAATCCTAGCTACACCCCTGCCTATGAACCTATATTTTGCATCAAAAATATACCAACAAAATATATATATATATATATATATATATATATATATAGATATATATAAGTAAAACACAACAACTTTACAGCAAGTCCATTAATGCCCTCAAGGGTGTAAGGTGTAATTAATGCCCTTCCAGGGGTGTAGAGGCCCTCCGCCTGTGGTGTCGGGCCTCATAACACCCATGGGTAGGCATTAATTCCACATTAACACACACCATGTCAGGCGTTATTGCTTGCTTACATGATCTCAGCCAATCATTGGAGTATAACCATACCCAACAGACTCACTGTAAAAAAAAAGTTGCTGCATAAATTTCAGTAGAAATTCTAAATATTTATACCCACACCTCTTTCAGGAATTAGGACATACACCACTGACAAGAGATATCTGTAAATTTCTGTTCAGTTAACACTGCGAGCAAGTTTGATGGGGCCAGCAAACTGGTATCTCTTTAATGCAAGTGCTCTCTCAGAAATATTATTCATGGAAAAAACAGCTTGAAAATATTTTACAGAGGATTCAGTGACCTGTAATGTGAACTATGTTACAAGGGAGGAGGCAAAGCAAAATAAAATAACCCCACACATTTTCATGTCTGTCTGACTATATAGCTTGAAAATGTCTCCAAAAACATATGACATTCTCATTTTATATCATGCATGCAAAATAGGTATAATGAAAGCACAATATTTATACAAGGAATTTATAGTCTATTTTTAAACATGCACATGGAACACTATTTAGGAATATTATTGCTGTACAAGGGCGTTGTCTTCATAAAGTTACAATACATCAACATCATAACTAGTAATTTAAAAACTTAACAAGTACTTAACTGTCTCTCTAAGATACAGAAAGATTTTTACCACTCATATACATTTCCTTACAATTTATCTGATGGTGAGAAAATATGATTCAGAGAAAGTCATTGCATAAATGAGAAAGACCTCATTATTGCCTCATTACCATGTCTCTGAATCACCCTTCTTTAGCAGTGGTACTGCCAACCTTAACTGCAGATATATTTCCCTTTCTGGCCCATGGATTGTATTGGTAAAGGCACACACACACACACACACACACACACACACACACACACACACACACACACACACACACACACATGAAACACACTCAATAAATTCCTCACATACATTCCCACAATCAAAAACAAGCCACCCCCCCAATAACAGTTGATCACTCATACTGAAACACTCACTGTTCTCCACAGACATGCTGCAACACAAACTGCCACCCTCACACACACATTCATTCATGCAGCTTCATTCACACTCCTGCAGGAATCCACCTGCATCCACATACCAATATACCCCCACCCCACATCTTTGCTGAATTGACATACACCAAGATTACTTCCATAAAACTAAATGAGTGACAGTGTTCACATTTTCCTCCAACAGTAGAAACTTACACAGCTGAGCAATTCTCTGAATTGATCAACAGCACAAATCAGAAGCTGCATTTATTTATGAAGCAGAACACATGCTAATTAAGATAAGCTGCATCCCTGCATTGATGCATTAGCAGACAGCTCAACCTTGGGACTTCCCTCTGTATTGCAGCATCTGTCAGTGGGAAACCACAGTGTAAGGGCAGTCTAAAAATAACAAAGACTTGCCATGAGTGAGAGAAACTCTACTCCCTACAAGCCCTTTTCACCCTGGACTGCATTGACAACTATTTATTGAATAAAACCTAAGGGTTAAGATCCCCAGGGTTCTGTGTTAGGACCTCTCCTGTTTAGCATCTACTTTACTGAAGTAAAAGCTAGTACCATAGGGCTTTGGCTGACTATGTTTTCAGATGACTGCAAGCTAGGAGCAGCCATTAAATATTCAATGGCTTAGCCACCAGGCAGGAAGGACTTTTCCCAAATAAATAATTGCTGCCAAAATCATGGACTGAAACTAAATGCCAAAAATGCATTATTGCATCCTTTGGAAAGCCATCTACCCCAGAGAATTACTAGACTGACAATACATCCCTAAGAGTTGAACCAGTTGTTTGAGATTTGGGAACTTATGTGTACAGTGACTTAACTTTTGACCAACATGTGTCCATTGTTGTATGAAAATCCTGATAAATTCCACAGCTTATAAACAAAGTGGTTGTGTATAGATATAAGGATCTAATTGTCCCCTTTTACTCAATCCTCATTAGGCCAGTCATTGAATATAATGCACCATTTGACATGCATCTGTCCAGACACATGCAAGAACTGGAACACTCACACAGATACCTTGCTAATAGGATACAGGGCCTAAACCAATCACGCTACTTGGACTGTCTCAAAGCCCTGTCACTCTACCCAGTATAATACAGAATGCTAAGAGGTGACTTGTGTCTGGCATACAAGGCATCCTCCAACCTGATACTGATTGATTTACTGTACAGCTGAGAGTCAAATGGTATAAGAAATACTCAGAGTGAGAAATCTAAGCCTCTTCTGCAACATCAGCAGAGCAGTTTGGTGGGACAGGTATACCTCGCAGATGATACTGCTGCTCTGGAACATACACCCCACCCACATAAAACAAAGTTCACCCCTGTCCATAGTCAAGTACAGCATGGATTTATGGATGGAAAACAGAAAATAAAACCCAGGACTGTCCAGTGTTTTACTAATGGACAGAAGCAGCTCCTAAATGCATTATGGCATGCATGAGTTGCCGCAAACTATCTATGGTGTAATCTCACTTTTTCTTATTAGGGGTAATATAATTATTGACCATGTGCTGGTTAAAGCCAATCTGTAATCAAATGGGATAGGTTATTTTGAGAACAGAAAGGGAAACTTGCTAGGCTTCAAATGGCCCTCAGGAGCAACTAGTTTAGTACTTATCTATGAACCTATTAAAAAAGAATGGTAAAGAGGTCACTAAAGAAGAAGAATATGATGGCAACACTGTTTTTTAGTTTGTGCTGCAAGTAATACCTCCAGTTTAGTATTTACAGTAAATGCATGTTGTGTGCTCTGCACACCACATGCATGACAACAGAGAAAGACACACATGAAAATAAGTGCCACTTATAACGTATGTACATATTACATATGTAATATGCAATCTCCTGATTAGAAAAAAAAAAAAAATTAATTTACTAGTTGTTTACTGTTAGTTTTATACTTGCTATTACTTCTTTTGTAACATCTTCTGAAACCATGTAATACTCATTGGAGCTTTTCTCCCCGGGCCTCTACTGAAAATGGACATATATCCAGATAGACTAGCCCGGTCAACAAATGTAAAATAAAAATAAATAAAGTATAGGACATGAGATCTTTTAAAGTTACCCTGGAACCTGTGTTTTGAGAGACTGCTTTCCAATCTATCTGCAAATATACAGAGCTGAGTATATATTTTTGTGGTTTTAGAGTTTGTTAATTGTTGCTTCGATCTCTGTTGAAACTGTTGTCTCCCTGTTCTGAGAGATCGCTTTCCAATCTATCTGCAAATATACATAACTGAGTATATTTTTTGGTATGAGAGTCTGTACTGTTAGCTGTTGCTTAGATCTATGTTGAAACTGTTTTCCCAACCCACCCAACCCTATTTTCTGCCATGTCTTCAGTTGGTATAACTGTTTTTTTACAGCTTGTGTGTTATCTAATTCAAGGATTACTTGCATAAAATTAGACCTGTTAGTAACAGCCTGCATTTAATTGCTGGAACTTGTGTTCTGAGAGACTGCTTTCCAATCTATCTGCAAATATACAGAGCTGAGTATATTTTTTTGGTTTTAGAGTTTGTACTGTTAGTTGTTGCTTAGATCTCTGTTGAAACTGTCCCCCTATTTTCTGCCATGTCTTCAGTTGGTATAACTGTTTTTTACAGCTTGTGTGTTATGTAACTCAAGGATCACTTGCATAAAATTAGACCTGTTAGTAACAGCCTGCGTTTGATTGCTGGAACCTGTGTTCTGAGAGACTGCTTTCCAATCTATCTGCAAATATACAGAGCTGAGTATATTTTTTTGGTTTTAGAATTTGTTAATTTTTGCTTAGATCTCTGTTGAAACTGCTGTCTCCCTGTTCTGAGAGACTGCTTTCCAATCTATCTGCAAATATACAGAGCTGAGTTATTTTTTTGGTTTTACAATTTGTACTGTAGTTTTTGCTGAGATGTCTGTGGAAACTGTCCCCAGATTTTCTGGCATGTCTTCAGTTGGTATAACTGGTTTCTACAGCTTGTGTGTTATCTTACTCAAGGATCACTTGCATAAAATTAGACCTGTTAGTAACAGCCTGCATTTAATTGCTGGAACCTGTGTTCTGAGAGACTACTTTCCAATCTATCTGCAAATATACAGAGCTGAATATATGGGCCGGATTCACGAAACCTCCGTGTAAGACTTAATATGTCTTACTCGGAGGCTGCAGTTGAACGGTATGATGTCAGCATGCCATGAATATTCATGAGGGCATGCTGACTCATCCGTAACTCTTACACGGACTGAATAGGCAAGCAGGGGGTGTGTCCGACTGCCGAGCAGTCCACGCCCCTGCAAGATTTTAAAAAGCATAATGTCAACAGACAAGAGCGAGTCTGCTCAAACGTACTTGCACCCAACACCACACTCCCTGACACTGTAAACCCCCATCAGAATTATAAAATGGAAAAAATGTATTTATTTTTTAAATCCACGATATAGCTGCCCATATTTGTGCTTGTTTGCGTGGGTTTGCCCATTGCTTAACCACAGTTAGCAATTGTGACATTGAAGAGCATATAAGAACTACTTATGCAAATTAATCCCAATAGCAATAGCATAATGGTAGAGCATATGCACAAACAAAAGACATTCACGGTTCGAGTCCCACCACTCCCCTTCTTATTTATGTTTTAAATCAGTATTTGAAATAATACCAGACAAATATGATAAAAATTTTATTAAAAGCAGTGACATTGCCAATGTATCAGCAAACAAAATATATATTTTTAAAAGACCCAGACATATAATAGCCTGCCGTTAAGCAATGTTTTACACAGCTGAACACAGGTGCCCGTAGTTTAATAGTGCTATACCCATCTAAACAGAGGTGCCCATAGTTTAATAGCGCTTCACCCAGCTAAACAGAGTTGCCCATAGTTTAATAGCACTTCACCCAGCTAAACAGAGTTGCCCATAGTATAATAGTGCTTTACCCAGCGCAATAGAGTTGCCCAACATTTAAAAATGCTTTACCCAGCCAACCAGGGCACCGTGAGGCACAGGGGAGCAACATAGAGCTAAGTTGCTTAAACGCAGCCACACCCCCTTGCCTGTCTAGACAGTATTAAAATAAAAGAATGACAAGGTTTGAACCCAGGACCCTTTGCATCATAATAAAAGTACAGAACCAGTAAGCCATAACAACATAAGGGAAACAGCCACTATTAACATACATAAACTTAGGAATGGTAGTTTAACCATTACTAAGCAGGTCTGCAGTCAGCCGAGAATTTACAAAATGGCCAATCACAAAAAAGTGCGGGAAATGCAGCATATTTAAGCCCCACAGGCGGGAATACACGCCATAACTGATTGTAGCTCACATCTGCGGTCAGAATGCCTGGTGTTGGAGAGAGAGTGTGCTTCCGAATGCAGAGATGGGGCACTGAGGAGTCCAAATACATGGTTTGGCTCCTAGTCCACCATCACAAGGCAAGACTTCTGCAGGGCCAGTTCCAAGGGATGGAGTACAAGGCAGAAGCTTGGAACTGGTTAGCTTGTGACCTCACCAGTGCCACAGGCGTTCCCCGGACTGGTGAGCAGGTCCGTCACCACCATGCGGACCTGAAGAGATGAAAGGAGGACCGCCTGAACCAGAGGATACAGGAGGCATGTGGGATGCTGGATGCCCCACAACTGAGTATGTAGCCATGGAATGCAGTATGTAAGGATTTAGAATGGAGTATGTATAACAGATAGGAATGTGTCAATATCCCTTCATTTACTTTACAGCTGCAGGTGACCATGTTGCGAATCAGCAAGCCTATAAAGATAGGCTGCTAAGGCTGCACCGCCAGGCAGGTTAGTGATTATTCTGCACGTATTGTTATATAAAATATGGGAGAGAGCATGAAAGAAAGTGTTGTAGTCCAATAATACAGCCATAAAATGGACTGAATAAGTCCTCTGCATGAACTGTCAGATAAAAACGTTAGAGAGGCAGAAAAAGAGTGTAGTAACCCATTAAGAAAGGTAACAAATGTCTGGAATAATATCTCTGAAGGCACTTTCATATAAAATAATATGTGAGTGAGCCTGAAAAAAGAGTGTGCTAACCTATTAATAAAGGTATAATATGTCGTGAACATGTCTGCCATATATACCGTTAAAACAAATAAAGGTGTGAGCCTGTGGAAAAGTGTGTAATGTCATTAATAAAGGTCTAAAACCCAGAGTGTGTCTGTTTCACTTAGTATGAAATGCTGTTGTACCCTTGCATTATACAAATAGTAATGTGTTAGAAAGTGCTGGCAACCCAGAGTTCTGCAGTCCCATCTAAAGTGGGTGATGGAAGTGCTAGTAGCTGTGAAGTAAATATACAGTCCTCAACAGTCAGTTACTGGCTGGCATGCATAAGTAAATCTGGCACACGAGTAGCATGCGAATATGTTCCCCAGAAATGTAAATGTGCTTCAATAAATGCAGGGTTCTGTACAATTAGAAGTGAAAATGTCATGTGAAAACATCCAGATATGTAGATAAAGAAATATAAATGCAACCATGAAATATGTAGCAGTAACATCTGCATCCTGGACAGTTAGTATGTGAGATATAGGTCAAGTATAGATTGAACTAGTCAAACCCATTACACAACCTAATGCATGGTGGCAAGTGTAATAATACATGTAGGGAATATACACCTGCAGTCACTAGGAATGTAGTGTAGAGTAAAAGTGTTTATAAGATATTAATGGAGGTTTTTTTCTATACCCTACTGTTTGTGCATAAACCATGGAATTCCACACCTCAATGGGTATGTGTAATCTTAAATATTTGTCGGGATATATGTCCTTTTGTTCCTTAAATATTTGCATTCATGTTGATGCATGTGCCCTGTTCAAACATCATGTTCATGGTGGCCTGTTGCTACCAATCATCCCTGCATGTGGTTGGAATAACCACTGTTGTTCAATATATGCATGTGTTATGTTTGCTGTTCAACTGTTGGAACTGTGATGTGTTGGGTTAATGGGAATATTACTGCATGCTGTTACAACTAATCTGGAATGCTGTTGTTTATGTTGTAATGAAACACACTGAATCACAGAATGTATGGGAAGGCCGGTCCCAGTGGACCCACCTGTCCCTCCTCAGTTGGCGAGTGCACCTGGCACCAGTGGCTCTGGTGTCCAGCCCAGACTCCCCTCCTCCATTGGTCCTGTGCCACCTTCGAGTGGAAGTGCTGCAGGGGATAGGGCTCATCCCCCCCATGCAAGCGAGGGCAGAGAAGGGCCACCTGTCACCCTTTGAAGGGTCCAGACTGTGGTGCGTAGGGAGATCCAGTGTTCAGTCGCTGATCCCCTACACCAGCTTGAGGTGAGAGTGCCGCGTCTCATGGGTGAGCCTGCCCATCCTACTCAGCCCCCAGCACAGCCACCCCTGGGGCTGTGAAGGTGCAGTTGTGACTGCCCATGGGTGGGGATCTCAGTTCCACTGTTACCATCTGTGGGCTCATGGGCTTGCGATTTCCAAACAACCTTCCCCATCAATTGTGTTCACCCACCCCA
Source organism: Protopterus annectens (assembly GCF_019279795.1). Taxonomy (NCBI): domain Eukaryota; kingdom Metazoa; phylum Chordata; order Ceratodontiformes; family Protopteridae; genus Protopterus; species Protopterus annectens. Next base: position 990,337,367 of record NC_056729.1, read on the forward strand.
TGTGTCAAATTCCGCACCTGTATGCATCTTGTTTGTCTTGTCTGTTTACCTCCCCAACCTACCTCCCCAAATATACCTATTTCCCCTACCTCACTTATCACTCTCACCTGAAAAAAAAAAAAAAAGGGCAATCTGTACCCGAAAAAAAATTACGCCCCATACATAGCTTCCCATTTTGCACAAATGTCCATAGGACATGTACACCGATAATTCTAATTGGCAGTGCAACAAACTATGTTGTCCTCACCCCTCTCTCAGGGGTGGAAGGTCTCAAAACTCACTCCAAATTTACAACATATGCACAGTTGTTGCTGTTAAAGAAATGGGCAGCTATGGGCCTTCCCTACACCCTTCCTGCACATCCTGAGCTTGTTTTCCTACTGTCTGTCCCTCTCTGTGCCCCCTTTTTTCACCACTTTCCTATCTCCCCATTTTCTTTTCTTTAAAAGAAATTAGTGCGGAGGTTAGCAGGAGTAAGCACTTTTAAGCAGTAGTTAGCGGGGGTGCGCGAGTGTGAGCTTGTGTGCGCTTAGCTAAGCATCGCTAAGCATCGCGTAAACCCATGCAAACCCACTTACAACTGCTTAAAAGTTCCCTAGTCACTCTGTATGACAAGGCCCTTGTATTGCTCAGCAGAAAAATACAAATACCCTTGTCAGTCTCGAACCCAGGACCTTGGACACACAAGTCTGCATGGAGTACCACTACACCACAGCAGATATACAATAACTTAGTGCTGAAAGCAATTTATCATGCATTACCATGAGTGACTGTAAAGGGAAAATAGGAATGGCATAACACAAACCTTGTTCTATGGGCCTTAACCAGCAGGTGTTGAATTGCATGACATGACTGTGAAAAGAGAATCAGCCATGCCAGTAGGGAATAAGGTTACAGTAGTGGCTTACAAACCCCACACAGTATCAGAGCAGGATACACACTGGCATATTAGCAGAGGTCACAGGCCAGACCTCCCAACAGTGACTGCTCTACAGTGATGACCCTGATTAGTAAACAAAAGTTAGCTGTGCCCCTCTGACTCCCTGTGAAATGTACTAAAAGAAGGCAGAAAGGTGTTGAATATCACTTAATAACAAATGTCAATAAGTGAGAGTAGATACCACTTGCACGTCAGAAAAGATGTAGTAATAGAAATGGTCTGAATCACCCAAAGTCTGAACTGAAAAACGTCAGAACTATATCACAGGTGTATCCCAGTTATATGTACATTTCCCTGGGGCTGTTCAAATATATATGTGAGAGTATCTGAGGCCTAGAAGAGTCAGAAACACACAGGCATATCAGCTTGTCTGCTGTTACACACTCTGCAAATAGCTGTAGAATGAATCCCACAAGCACGCCCTTATGTAGAAGTACAACACAGAAATAGCAAAAGATGTAGCCATGTACTGCTAGCAACCACCTGTGACAATGCCATTGTTCAGGTGCTGAAAAGACTGCTGTGGTGCACAGTCAAAGAATACTAGGCTGACCTCTGTCTACCATCTGGATATGTCCACAGGTGGGAGCTACTCAGACAGACTACAAGCCTTCATAGACTTACATGTACACAGCAACTCTGCATGTTCAGCAAGATAAACATTACACAATAATAAATAATGTACACTGCAGTTCTGCACCCCTACCCAAAGGTACTATACACACGTGTAGTCAGGCACAACCAAGGGTGTAGGTAGGCATACACAGTACAGAAATATATCCAGTCGTCCTGAGCAGACTGTGCTAATGCCAACAAAATCCACAAACTGTTCAGATGTGGGTAACGTACTAATGACAGTATAGCTGTTCACAAACAGTGCATGTGCCTGATATTCATAATTGGTAGTACAACATACTTAGATGTCCTCACCACTCTCTCAGGGATGGAAGGTTTCAAATATCCCACCTAATGTATTGCATAGGCACAGCTATTGCTGGTAAAGAAATGGGCAGCTATGGACCTTCTCCACACCCATCGTGTACATCCCAAGCTAGTTTCCCTACTGTCTTCCCCTCTTTGAGCACCCTTTATCACCACAGTCCTATCTCCTCATTTACTTTTCTGTCAAAGACATGAGAGTGGGGATTAGCGGGAGTTAGCACTTGTAAACAGTAGTCAGCGGGTTTGCACCACACATGTGTGCCCCTAGCTTAGCATTGCTAAGATATGATAAGATCCGCCAAGCTTAGCTTACTATTGCTAACATAAAATAAGCTAAGCTAAGCTTAGCTTAGTATTGCTAAAATACAATAAGCTAAGCTAAGCATTGCTTAGCATCGCTAAGTGTCACTTAGCATCGCTAAGCATCACGCAAACCCACGCCAACTCGCTTACAACTGCTTAAAAGTGCTTTTGTCACTCTGTATGACAAGGCCCTTGTATTGCTCAGTAGCAAAATAAAACACCCTTGTCAATCTCAAACCCCACACCTTGGACTCACCAGTCTGCATGATGTACCACTAAGCCACAGCAGATAAACAATAACTTGGTGCTGAAAGAAATATAACATGCATTACAAGGAGTGCATGTAAAGGGAAAATAGCAAAGCCATAGGAATACATTGCAATAAAGAAATATGACATGCATTACAAGGACTGAATGTAAAGGGAAAATAGGAAAGCCATAGGAATACATTGCAATAACTACTGTTGTATGCCAGTTAATTCCCTAATTCCAAAAGAAAGTACATACTCCCATGTATCCAGTGTTAGCATTAGGAGGTGTGAGTAAACTTACACACTGAGAAGAGTGTACTTGAAGAAGCAACAGTCAGGTGTCAGTACAGCATGCATTTCACTGGCTACAACCCAGCTTCAGATATGAGACATATACCAACCTTCTGACTGACACAACAGTGTCCACAGCAAACAAGCATGGTCCCCACCTTGCAAAACTGAAAGGCCTACGCCTTCCTAACCTATCATTTTATAGCAGTGTCCTGAAATCACAGTGAGAACTGCAATTACCACACAGCATGCAATTACTAAATGGAGGGCAACAATTGGTGCAGAGGCCATCACATGCACATGTGCAGATACCTACAAAAGCAGCCTGTACTTGCTGTCCACAAATGCAATAATATCACTGCAGCAACTGGAGAGAGAGCGCGAGCGAGAGAGATAGACAGACAGACAGACAAACAGTTGGAGAGACCAACCCAAACAAAAAAAAAAACAGAGGCGGTTGGAGACACTAACCAACCAAAACAAAAAATAAAACAATCATAGGCAGTGGAAGACACCAACCTAAACAAATAAAAAAAAAAACATCAACAGGTATAAGTGACTGAGGTGAGAAATAAAAAGGTAAGGTATGTAACACAGATGTATTTGTTGGCATCTGAATGATGTGTCTGAAGGGTACTCTACATTATGTGAACACTCCTTATGTGGTAGCAGTCCATATCTATACGTATATGCAGATTTGCATAGGGCAAGGGACATACTGCAACTGTTAGTGAAGGATGGACATATATATGTATTTGAAGGTTGCTATGTGCACATATCTATGTAGATTGTAGTGTGTGGCATTGAAACCAGCAAGCAGTGCAGGTATACATCATGTGGTGGTTAAATGCTGTGGGACTGAGTTACAGCCAGTGAGGTCTGCTACGGCTATACAGACTGAGGACAGCGAAATGCATTCTGCACAACACTGTGCAATATTATTACATAATTGTATGTCTCACAACTGTTCCATAATTGATATTCCCACCATGAAAGGTGGGCAGTATATGTGCATATATGTGCATGTATATGTACAGCAGTGGCTGTTTACAAGTATGTGTCTATATATATATATATATATATATATATATACATATATACATATATAGATATATATACATATATATAGATATATAGATATATATATATATATATATATATATATATATATATATATATATATATATATATATATACATATATAGATATGTATATAGAGAGTGATATATAAATATATATGTATATAAATATGTATATATATATATATATATATATATATATATCTATATCTATATATATATATATATATATATATATATATATATATATATATATATATATATATATATATATATAGTGAGAGAAGGAGACACAGGGTCAGACGTGCCTGGTGACCAAGGCATGGACTGAACACCAGTGTTGATACTGCAGTGCCATACCCCATTCCAAAGCACTTTACCCACTAACTACCAGATAGGTGGTTGCCTGACTAACACTGAAGGTGTCAGAAGGGAACATGGGACACAGGTGGACAGTAGCCTCCCCTTTGATATTCACAGTGCCACACTTGTCTTGTAATCTGTCTATGTGGTACATGTAATCACAAACAATGTGTCATGTACGGAAATATAGGTCAGTGTTCCGCTGTACTCATCACAATGCCCCATGTGGTATGTACCTCACATGACAACTACAGCAAGTGGAAAGGCCACAGACATACCTCACAAAGGGTAATACTGCCCTGAAACACATACCCTATGCAGACTGACTCACATAAGCACAGCTTCAGTGCGTTGTATACTGGCCACCCAGAGGTTACCTCTGCCAAAAATACAGAGGTATGCCACACCCATAGCAGTCAGACAACCACCATGTCAACACCTCACAATCCCACCGGGCTTCACCGCCTAGGTCTCTAGTCCTTGCAACCTCACTAAACAGCACATGCTGGAGGGATAGGCTCCTATTGGCAAATATGCCATACTCTGGAGTAAACCACCCAGCATGAACAAACAAAGCTCCTCAGTAGCAGATGTCAGACATACCCCTGATGATTGTCTTGGGGATAGGTAACATGCCCTGGGAATCACCTCTGTGTATCCAGTTGACAGGAGGAAGTGAAATCTAATTACATGTGTGTCACAGGCCAGGGTAGCATATGGCTAGGCTGCTGTAGGCCCCAGGGAAAATAGCGTTTTACCTACTAATAACACAATGCACACAGACAGGTACACAGTGCAATACCTGTTATGTGAGGTGGAATGAGTGTGACAGTGAATGTGCGTAAGGTCTGTGACGGTGTGATAGCTAGGTGTGAGGTTGTTTCTGTCATGGTCATTGGTGTCCTAAGTGTGAGGCCAGAGAAAGATGTGTTAGTTATTGGGATGCAGACATAGTAGGATGGTATATGTTGTGACGTAGTTCCTTGTGTACGACTGCTGTGTCCCATCATAGGCTGAAGCAATACATGTATGCTCAGTAAGTGGTACTGCTGGTGAATCCAGCTGACATTTGAACTGTTGTACCATCTGAAGCTGTAGGCCTAAACAGCATAGTATGGTATATGTTCACATTCCCTGGCAACACTATCCTGTGTGTTTCCTGCAGTCTGCACAGATTACATTCCTCAGGCATAGGTATCTGTAAGTAGGGGCACACAGTACTGTAAGGTACATAGCAAATGCTCATTTGTGTTAGCATACATTTGTGTGTTGTATGAATGTCTGATGTGTGTGTAATTATGCCTGTACCATGTCCGCAATCACATGTGTGATGCAGGGTTTGCGTGTGTACATAGCAACATGTATACTCTGTTACAGCAGTATGCCAGCTGTATTAACAACTGTGCACATATGTTAGGTAGGGGTATGGCATCAACGACTAGGGTGGGTTACTGGTTATACTGTAACTGTACTTCACATTCATTGCAATGGATGACATATTTCTGCATGCATTAGCTTGATATATACCCCCCTGGCAAGGCTGTGCATTGGCTCCCAAACAATGAGCCGAGTGCTGGTGTATACTGGTGTGTTATATGGAGTGTGGCAGGCACTGTCAGCCAGTTGTGAGCTGAGCACTGATATGTGGTATTGAATGTGTGTATCCTGTGACAGACGAACAGATGCTATATATGGCAGTTAGCTGATATCTGAACTGTATAATGTTAAGTGTGCCACATGACTAGCTCACACATATCGTTTACTTGTCTTCCAGGCTTATGGCTCATCACAGGAACCCCTGCTACACAGCTGCATAGGAACAGAAAATCCACCACAGCCTTGTTCAGCACTATACACTGCTGTTTTCAAGGGCCAGCCAGCCAGCACCAGCAGGAGCGTACTGCACTGTGGCAAGAACTTGTTCGTCGGGTAAATGACATACGCATGCATAACCGGACATATGAGCAGGTACGCCATCACTGCAGTGATTTAATTAGACATGTCTGGCGGCATGCGTCTGATATCCACAGACAACTCCTTGCCACAGGTGGTGGGGTGGCCATACATCCTCCCCTCACCAGAGTGGAGGAACTGCTGCTAAGTGTGGTTGCTCCTGGCCTACAGCAACAACAACATCACACATGTGTCGTCATGGAGGCCGGAGCCACCCAGCATAGTTACATGGAGCATGCAGGTAACTTGCCGTAGCTGTAGACTACTGTTACCTGTATTGTTAGATTATGCATGTGTGAGATGTGTACTGTGTTTAGCAGTTGTGCTGCCTATTGTGTGCAATACTGATAATTTGAATAGTATCTGTACACCTATGCCTGTTGTTCTACTGTAGTTTAGCACACTCACAGTAGCAATGCCACAGTTGTGGCCACTGACAAAATGTGTCATATTCTTGCAGGTCCCTCTGGTGTGACAGCAGGGCAGACGTTACATGCTGGTGACTGTGTTAACACTTTAAACTTGGTATTGAACTGTGAATGTCATTGGTGAGGTGTAGGCCATGTACACATAACACACCTATGCATAATGCATGCTGTGCATGTTTGCTGTGAGACGTGAAACATCTCAGTAAGGTCAGTAGCTGCCTCAATAACATGCAATGCACAGAGCATCAGACACAAATGTGGCAACACTGTACTGCACATTGGATTGGCATAGTTGAGGCACATGTACACAACATAACACGTTTGTCATACGCAGTACACCTTAACATGCTACACATAGTGTATCCGGACACCCGCTGCCAGATCACCCTTCAGTATCCCACATGTCATCCACACACCACACATACCATACCTGAGGTGTAGGGGCCTAGCATGGGGCTGTGCAACACTCCACAACACATAAAACAGTCATGTTAGGCAATGCTCCTTACTGGACACCTCACACACCCTTGTGCAATGTGGCTGTGGTATCCCATCACGTATACATGCACCACTCATCCTGTGTGTGTACATAGCATGCATGTGCTACACCTGTGTCCACAATTATCTGCTACAGACACAGACACTGCAATCAGACATGGAAATCCATGTGACAAACAGATAACACATGCAGCCATGGTATGTATACCTGCGTGTGATGGTGCACAGGACATTGCAGAGCTTATAATACTTGCACAGAAATGTTGTGTACTTGTACACATTGTGTTCCAGGGTGTAGGCAATCACTGAACATGTACACACATGCACCACAGCCATGTACACTATCATTAACTATGGCTGTCTACACTCACACTGCATGGACTTGATCAACACTTATTCTGCATGCTGACACATGTGCGTGACTGTTTGCCTTGTGATACTGTCATCCACCTTCAACCAGTATCGAGTATGATTTGGATTTCTGTTGTGTGTGTGTATTTGCTGTAGTGAAGAGTGTGCATGTGTTCCTGTGTTCCTGTGTGCCTGTGTGCCTGTGTGCATGTGCAGACCATAACGTGTTTTTCCTGTCTTCCTCTCACAGGTGCTGATGTCGGGCTTGACGAAAGCAGCAGGCGACCTGAAGCCACTGCCACGGATAGTGGTGATGATGACACATGTATTTTGGCATAGGGAGATTTGACAGGGTCTGTCATTGGTCCACCAATCAACAGTACACAGTGTTCATCCCCATCTATGTGCACACTCATACTGCCATTACATCCCTCACCACCAATGGCCATAGGGGAGGGACAGCATACAGTTAGCATTGACCAGGAGAGTGTGGTACCCATGGCATGTGAATCCCTCACAGCAGCCATAGCCGTAGACCTGCAACAGTACCACATAGGCAGAGGTCCAGGGGTTCTCGGGGGAGCACCACTGGACGTATTGCCCCTGGCAGGCATGCCCTCACAGGTCTTACGATGACCACTATGTTCTGGGCTGTAATGCAGGCTCAGGCATGTATGGAACGGTACACCAGGCAGGGACTTAGGGCACAGAGGCCACATAACACTGCTATCAATGACAGCATCCATGACCTTACCGGTGCCATCCGGACATACACCGAGGTTATTGATAGATGTTGGGGGGAGACAATAGATGCCCTCCACAACATGTCGTCCTCAAGCCAGGACTGTGCGAGATGGTTGTGATGTCGACGCGGATGCATGCCAGCAACAGCAACAGCTGGCAGTGATCGTGGATGGCCCACAGCTCACAGCTGCTCCCATAGTGGCTGTAACAGCCCCAGCAATGCTGGTGCTGGCCTGTCCATTGTCTGTCCCAGTAGACCACGTGCACATGGCTCTGGACAGTCCCAGCAGGGACATGGTCCCAGTCGTCATACCTCTGCCTCTGATGACAGTACCCAGTCAGGGCTGGTACCCGCTACCATCCATAGCACCCCTGCCAGGCACAGGTACTGTGTCCATGGCCAGAGACAATGATCTCTACAGCCATGCAGATACAGTCTGTGGCTGTCCCACAAACCACTGTATATGGCAGCCACATGGTGGAGCTGTATGCATGCAGACACACACACATTAAGCAAGCAACTAGGGCTCACACATACACACACACATTACATCAACATTGACCCATGCTGTACTGTTGTCCCACACACACACACACACACACACACACACACACACACACACACACACACACACACACACACACACACACACACACACACACACACAGACATGTCGATTGGATGGGTCAATGTCAGGCTCTGGCAAACAACAAAACGCCCTGTGCACATGATGATACCTGTGCCACCTCCTGTCATCTGCATTATTGATGGAGGGACAGGCTAATGTGGTGCTGATGCACAGGGTGACACTATAGTAGTGTAGCAATAATAGCGAGTTGTCAACAAGGAAGTTTAACTACATCCTTGTAGGTATATCTGAGCAGACATTATGCATCAAAGCTCTGATTGTCAATGTAGCATTGTTTACACCACTGTTAGGTCTGAGTATGTATTATCCACCCATGTGCCACTTAGCTGATGTGTGATGTGTTGCCAGCATGTGTTAGCAAGTGGACAGTACATGTGTGATGTGTGCAGTACAGATTAGCAAGTGTACATCTGTGAAAATGGTGGGTGCACACTGTCTGGACATGTGGCATACCCTGTCTTACACATTATTAACATCCGATTGCATCTTTCAATGGCCAGTATGCATTCTACTACAGTTATGTACTAACATGGGTAGACGTGTGTATGACATGGGTTGACACTATGCTGTGGCTGATGCCGTTAATATCAGTCAATGATTTGCAGTCTGGTAGTATACACAACCTCAACAGCATGACTATAAGCAATCACTGGATGATGTCCTGACAAATGACACACAGTAGTAGGGAACCCAGTATCAATTGGATACTTCCGGTGCTACACTATAACACTAACCAGTGGTGATGACCGCCACCCATTACTGTGACCACACCTGTGTGTCATATAGCCCCCTTAGGTACATGCAGACACACAAGGGATGTGTCCATCCAAATCTCGGAATGCATGGAATGGCCTACAATGCATTCCCTGGATGGGGGCGCATATCCTACACAAGGGTATCATACAGACAGATACCTGTTGTGTGATACATGCTGTATAGCAGTAAGTCAACTATGGCATAGTCATCCTCATGTACTATACATACTATCCCATCAGTACCACACCAGTGGTAGCCCTCAACATGTATGTCGGGTACCATTGTGTACATACAGACCCATGTTATGTCATGTGTCCCTTGGTATCCACATATCCATAGGTATTGTGGAGTCCCAAGGTGTATCACCCGCATTAGAGGCCTGAATGCATATCCACAAGGCAGTCGTACACCTATAAAGATTGTCCATTCTTGGCAGACTTTGTTGTGTATGACCATGTCGGACATATACCCCAGGCATATACCCTCACTCACACTACTCTTAAGTAACTGTCATGGGTGTGTGTGCCACAGATGACCTTGGCCACAGAACACGACAGTGGACAGCCATGTCACATATATACGTATGTGACCTACGATCTGAGTAGCAGCGACACAACCTGTCAATAGAAACAAATGTATTCATGTAGTATGCAGACTTCACACCTATGTACTGATTGAGGGGACATGTACACATATATATTTGCCACGCAGATTCCTGATGTCTGCAATGCACTTCCTGTTGTCATCATACTATGTCATACCATAGTAAAAGCAAAACCCACACTGTGTTGACCAACAGTGACACACAGCATTTGCAGGATTTAAACCCCTACCTAACTATGTTATGATACTAGGGAGAGACACATTAACACGGTGCGCTATTTGCTCACTGACTGGTTTTCTTCTCCTGCTTTATTTGTAGGATGGTGACATCATCAGACTTTCCAAAAAGGAATGTATCTCTTTCAGTGTGTTTTCTCAGTCTCCAAAAAGGGTAATGCTTTCAAAGACAATTGCACACATACACACACTCACTGTTTGCAGAATTCAAACCCCTACCTAATTATGTTATGATAGTAGAGATAGGCGCACTAACATGGCACGCTATTTGCTTTAGTGGCTGGTTTTCTTTCTCCTGCAGTATTTGTAGGATAGTGACATCATCAGACTTTCCAAAGAGTAATGTACCTCTTTTAGTGTGTTTTCACAGTCTCCAAAAGGACACTCTTTTCAAAGACAATTGCACACATACACACAACCCCCAGCATACACACCGTTTGTCCTGCTGTATTTGTAGGATGGTGACATCATCAGACTTTCCAAAGAGTAATGTACCTCTTTTAGTGTGTTTTCACAGTCTCCAAAAAGGACACTCCTTTCAAAGACAATTGCACACATAAACACAACCCCACCCACTCACTCACTGTTTGCAAGATTAAAATCTCTACCTAATTATGTTATGATACTAGAGAGTGATGCATTAACATGGCACGCTATTTGCTTTACTGGCTGGTCACCCTTCTCCTGCTGTATTTGTAGGATGGTGACATCATCAGACTTTCCAAAGAGGAATGTACCTCTTTCAGTGTGTTTTCACAGTCTCCAAAAAGGGAACTCCTTTCAAAGACAATTGCACAAATACACACACTTACTGTTTGCAGGATTCACACCTCTACCTAACTATGTTATGATACTAGAGAAAGACGCACTAACACAGCGCGTTATTTGCTTTATTGGCTGGTGTCCCTTCTCCTGCAGTATTTGTAGGATGGTGACATCATCAGACTTTCCAAAGAGGAATGTACCTCTTTTAGTGTGTTTTCACAGTCTCCAAAAAGGGCACTCCTTTCAAAGACAGTTGCACACATACACACACTCACTGTTTGCAGGATTCAAACCCCTACCTAACTATGTTATGATACTAAAGAAAAACACATTAATACTGTGCACTATTTGCTTTATTGTCTGATTTCTCTTCTCCTGCAGTATTTGTAGGATGGTGACATCATCAAACTTTCCAAAGAGAAATGTACCTCTTTTAGTGTGTTTTCACAGTCTCCAAAAAGGGCACTTCTTTCAAAGACAATTGCACACATACACACACTCACTGTTTGCAGGATTCAAACCCCTACCTAACTATGTTATGATACTAGGAAAAGATGCATGAACACAGCATGTTATTTGCTTTACTAACTGGTTTCTCTTCTCCTGCAGTATTTGTAGGATGGTGACATCATCAGACTTTCCAAAGAGGAATGTACCTCCTTTACTGAGTTTTCCCAGTCTCCAAAAAGGGAACCCCTCTCAAAGGAAACTGCATATATACATACACTTTGCAGGATTCAAACCCCTACCTAACAATGTTATGATACTGGAAAGAGACCCATTAACACGGCACGCTATTTGCTTTAGTGGGTAGCTTTTCTTCTCCTGCTGTATTTATAGGATGGTGACATCATCAGACTGGACATGGTGATGTGTGTACAGTTTGTTTTATGCCATTCCAGGACTGGTCCATGTGGGTCAGCAGGTGTCAACAGCTTGAACATGACCTCAGTATCCTTACCTTGTGTGATCTATCTGTGGACACATTGACATTCCGTCATATGTCAACACATATTTATGCACAGCTTCTTGGTTTTGTGGATACTACATGTGTCTGAGATGTTGATAAAGGGCTATTCAAAGTCTATGTGACACGTGTAGATGTGTTCATTGATGTATGTCCTGGGTGGCTGCCTTGTAAACAGTCTAGCATGTTTGGGAACCATGATCCGCACATGAACATACCACAGTTGGTAGGGTTGTGTGTGTGTCAGCTTCCAAGAGCTCTGTTTATGACTGCAACCATGATGGACTCCATGACCTTGCAGATCAGACCTCATAGGCATACTGGACTTGACTTCCCATGGTGTGTTGTGCACCAACACTTGTGGGGAGTGCCATATGTAGCTGTGACACATTCAACGGTTCCACATCCTGTGTAGGGGATGCGGCTCAGCTGACTGTTCAGGTGCATGATCTGTTTGTTTTATAGTTTGTGCATGACACATATTGGGAATCAATGTATTCCACCTGCTGCCATGCTTTTGGCAGTGGGGGTAGCTGCTCATCCATTCTACATGTGATATCTCCTGGTATGATGATGTGGACTATTGCCAGTGGGGGATGGGTATGTACATATGAGCCTGACTGTCATGATGTCGGCATTGCCACTCAGGTACAGTTGGCTTGACTCAGGACATATATGTGTACATTGATATTTATGACATAGCTGAAGGAGTTGTCATGATTCAGTCTGGACTCCTTCTCAGCTCCTCTTTACAAAACACTAACGAACATGAGCACTAATCCGTTATACTCTTTTACATGCTTAACACCCTACTGATCCTTTGTGATCAGGCTACAGAGTATGTCATGATAATATCCTGGCATGTCCAGGGGTTGGTTTTGTGTGTACTCTTCAGTCCAGCTGGTGGATATTGTGATATTGACACAATGTCACATCTGCCTCATGTACACAGACAACCCTCTCCTCCTCCAGACAAGCTCAGATATATGTCTGAGATGCACCTATATAGACATACAGGGAGCTGAACTCTCTCGACCCATGACTGGCACAGTCTATCAGGTGGTTAAGGTAACCACACACACCACATATCAGTCTAACATATCCTCTAGCAACAGCACTCAAAACACATTAGCACGCATTGACATATTCGGATGCTGGAAATGTACTCTACCTAAGCAGCAGAGACCTCCAAAGCAGACACACACACACCTGCTACCCCACTACAATACCCACATATCACTAAGTTCACAATGTCAGTGTTCCACACAGTCACTGCCCTTTGGGCTAAACAACACACCTAATACACTTGTAATAGGTGACACTTATGTTCAGACATACTGACGTACCACTCACCAGCCCTGACAAGAGAATAGTCACTTTGGGCTGTCTGTTGGGTGCCAGGATCTGTCACATAACACAGTCACTCCAAAGCAAGTACAAGACTGGCACCATCATTGTCCATGCTGGTGTGTGTAACCTCAGACGTTACTCCCTGGACCACATGACATGATACATGGAGGTAAACTCTGATCATGTAGCCCAGGCCAGTATGACCCTGACCTTGTCTACCATCTTATACCCACCAATTATGATGTCACAGTATACGGACACACATATCACATTTAACAGTTGGCTAACAAATTTGTTTCATTCATAGGGGATACAGTGTCTGTCAGCGTATGGTGACATCCTCAACATGCCAAAATGAAGCCGAGCTCACTCATGGACAGATTGCACCTGTCACCCTTGGACTTTAGTATGCTGGCTAAGGCTCTTGCTACCACCAGAGTGCCTTTTTTAAGCAGGGCTCAGAAGACAAACCTACCTCCATAGACATTACAGGTTAAATGAAACTAAGGGTAATGCTGCTCAACAACAGTTGTGTTAACCTCATATTGGTTACTCAGGACTATCCTCAGTATGGAGGAGAGCAATATCTGTGCACTGACAGACACCTGGTTCAGGCTCGCTTATGCACACCAGCACTACCAGGTTATGTTTCATATCATGCTGTCTGACAACAAGACTTGGAACAGACAGCACAACTAGGGGGAGTATCCATATATATCACAGATACACACACCTCCAGGTTAGTAGCACAGCACAAAGCATCACAGACCATACATATACAACTACCATTGTGCAATACTGCCTTTCAGTTTGTTGCCTGCTACAGAACACACTCCCAAACTCAGGAACCACACTGCTTTTGGAACTATGGAGAATATGAAGGTCTAAACAGACACCATTATATTGTGTGACTTCATATACACACATATTGACTGTGGATACTACTCAAGCCCCGACAACCTCACCCAACAGTCACTACAATTTGTAAACTCATATGCTTTGGCATAAACAGTCAGCACAGCCACAAGGGGGAATACATATTGGACCTGCTCATCACCAACATGGGGACTCCATATTCCACACCAGCGATATACCCCTCATTGGTAAGGTCAGAACATACATGTATCTCACAGGACATACATATACCCTCCACACACCCATCCTTGGTAATCCTGGTGAACTCTTCATGAGTCAACATCTCACTACACCAAAGCAAGGTGGTATCCTTCAGAGATCCTTAGACAGTGGCATATACGGCTCACACTGCTGCATCCATTACATACACATTCTATGGACACCTAGTGGACTGCATGGATTGTGCTATCCCAAATAACAACAAGACCCCCTACTACAATGGCAGGGGACCTGTCTGGTAGACCCCAGCCACTAATAAGCTGTACAACATCAGGAGGACGCTACTACATGATAGAGCACAATCCCAGACTGGGAAGGCATCTGTGATCTGTACTAGCAGACAGCTACAATCACTCATGGACTTTTCTAAGGGCTGATTCTACCAGACAATTGCACCTGACATGTAGGACTGTCACACAGCCTTCTTCAGTTATGTACTATTTTTCTTTTTAAACATACACATATACATGTAATTCGCTTTTTTACCTACCCATTCCCCTCCCCTTTTCCCCCCTCCCATCCCCCCCTCCTTCCCCTTCTTTAACACACATATACCGATATGCACATATGCACTTTTCTTTTCATATGGATGTGTTTTTTACATGTTATTCATATGGTATGTTTTTATATGGATGTTTTTAATGCATTTTAGAATATATATGGTATAACTTATATTGTTTATACAGTCTATGAATAAATTAGAGAATATATAACAAAGTTTTTATATATATTGATATATTTTTATAAATATTGATATATACATATATATATTTTTGATTTTATATTTTTATTGGATTTGTGAGGAATATAAGTAGACTGTAATACATATGACCTATTCAATGAATGTTATTCATGTGATTGTTTTAGCAAATTCTATTGGGTACTTTGAATAAGATGTGTAGGATTGGCTGTTCTCAAGTATAAAATTAGAGCCAGTACTGTTGTTTTTATTGAAGTCTGAAGAAGCGTTCTGGGTAACGCGAAAGCGCTCACTGTTCTAAGCAATAAAGGATATTTACTTTACCTCTCGTATTTAGTTTCTGGTTGGCTTCGATTGTCCTGGAGTATTACCTCTAATTTTTGGACTTTATTCTTGTATTTTGAGGTGATACCTTACCCTGTTGGTGTTTGTTTTATCAAGTATATTCAGACACACTGACGTACCACTCACCAGCCCTGACAAGAGAATAGTCACTTTGGGCTGTCTGTTGGGTGCCAGGATCTATCACATAACACAGGCAGTCAGGTCACTCCAAAGCAAGTGCAAGACTGGCACCATCATTGTCCATGCTGGTGTGTGTAACCTCAGACGTTACTCCCTGGACCACATGACATGATACATGGAGGTAAACTCTGATCATGTAGCCCAGGCCAGTATGACCCTGACCTTGTCTACCATCTTATACCCACCAATTATGATGTCACAATATACGGACACACATATCACATTTAACAGTTGGCTAACAAATTTGTTTCATTCATAGGGGATACAGTATCTATCAGCGTATGGTGACATCCTCAACATGCCAAGTAGCTTCACTATGGACAGCTTGCACCTGTCACCCTTGGACTTTAGTATGCTGGCTAAGGCTCTTGCTACCACCAGAGTGCCTTTTTTAAGCAGGGCTCAGAAGACAAACCTACCTCCATAGACATTACAGGTTAAATGAAACTAAGGGTAATGCTGCTCAACAACAGTTGTGTTAACCTCATATTGTGGCCACTCAGGACTCTCCTCAGTATGGAGGAGAGCAATATCTGTGCACTGACAGACACCTGGTTCAGGCTCGCTTATGCACACCAGCACTACCAGGTTATGTTTCATACCATGCTGTCTGACAACAAGACTTGGAACAGACAGCACAACTAGGGGGAGTATCCATATATATCACAGATACACACACCTCCAGGTTAGTAGCACAGCACAAAGCATCACAGACCATACATATACAACTACCATTGTGCAATACTGCCTTTCAGTTTGTTGCCTGCTACAGAACACACTCCCAAACTCAGGAACCACACTCGGCTTTTGTGGGAACTATGGAGAATATGAAGGTCTAAACAGACACCATTATATTGTGTGACTTCATATACACACATATTGACTGTGGATACTACTCAAGCCCCGACAACCTCACCCAACAGTCACTACAATTTGTGAACTCATATGCTTTGGCAGAAACAGTCAGCACAGCCACAAGGGGGAATACATATTGGACCTGCTCATCACCAACATGGGGACTCCATGTTCCACACCAGCGATATACCCCTCATTGGTAAGGTCAGAACATACATGTATCTCACAGGACATACATATACCCTCCACACACCCATCCTGGGTAATTTTGGTGAACTTTTCATGAGCCAACATCTCACTTCACCAAAGCAAGGTGGTATCCTTCAGAGATCCCTAGACAGTGGCATATACGGCTTACACTGCTGCATCCATTACATACACATTCTATGGACACCTAGTGGACTGCATGGATTGTGCTATCCCAAATAACAACAAGACCCCCTACTACAATGGCAGGGGACCTGTCTGGTAGACCCCAGCCACTAATAAGCTGTACAACATCAGGAGGACGCTACTACATGATAGAGCACAATCCCAGACTGGGAAGGCATCTGTGATCTGTACTAGCAGACAGCTACAATCACTCATGGACTTTTCTAAGGGCTGATTCTACCAGACAATTGCACCTGACATGTAGGACTATCACACGGCCTTCTTCAGTTATGTCAGGAACCTGGGTGGACACTCACTGATATGCTGTAAGTTACTGCATACTGACTAAACCTACCCTGAACCCACTGTCATTGCCTACATCCTGGCAAACAGGTTTAGTGCAGATGTCTCCCACCCATCCCCCCTAAGGAGCAACTATCCATCCCAATAGAGGATAACCTCCCTGACATCACGCAGTAACAGGTGAGTGCTGCCCTCCCCACAGCGTACATCACAGTATCAATGTGACCAGATGGTGTCCCAGCCTGCATCATACAAGAGCATCATGACAAACACAACCCTCACATTGCATCACTGTTCAATATCAGAGTTACCACAGGATATGTACCCAAGGAATGGCGTACTGCGACAGTGGTCCCACTCCACAGAGTTGGTGCCACAACGGACCACAGACAATATTGCCCTATAAGCCTATGTAGCCTGTTCTGCAAAGCTATGGAGCATATTGTCATAGGACTCCTACACATAGACATCGGGAACCTACAGACACTGTGTCCTACTCATTTCAGCATTGTTGTGGGCAGATCTTGCCTCTTGAACCTGTAGGTATTCTTTAAATGGCTAGCAGGTCCATTGACATAGGGACGGCTATCCACACAGCCTACCTGAACCTTGCAAAACCATTCAACACAATAACTCACTGGGCCATTATGCATAGGCTCACCAGTGTCACTTTGGACACATATCTCACACAATGGATTGATACCTAGATCATGGATAGCACCCACATGGTCAGGATTGCAGGTGCCATGTCTGACTATACACCAGTTACATATGGCATCCCACACAGCTTGGTCCTGGGATCTCTCTTGTTCAGTATATATTTGTCTTACGTACAGGCTATCACAGGGGGAATATGGCTGAACATGTTTGCACTTGACTGCAAACTGAGTGCCATGATCAACTGTCCAGCTGCCACATGCATACTCAATCTGGGTCTCACAGAGATGGATGACTGGTGCCTGAGCCTACAGCTAAATGCCATTAGTTGCATAGTCATCCCCTTTGGGAGTAACAACATGCCCACACATTACCACATAGGTAGTACTCCATTACATACGGTAGGAGTTGTTAGGGGTTTGGGGACATCACTTGTTCGTACTATCGCCTTTAACATTCACGTTGCCAAAGTGGTTGCATACACCTTCTATGTGTGCCACCTTATCCCATATGGTTTCACATCTAGATCGAGTGAGGTCATTGTGCCCTGATACTCATCACATCCATGCTTGGTTACAATGCCACATTTGGGGTGTACCTTACCTGACACCTGCAGCAACTGTACTGGCCATGGACGGTCCTCACCAAGTAGATCTAGGGACTCACACAGATGCCCTGCATAGTTCAGATGCAGTAACTCCAGCTCTACTCAGCCACTTACCACCTACACAGATATGATGTGTGCCTGTTGTTTACAGCTATACCCAAACCAGAATTACTGGACATGCTCCACCTCAGGATATCCAACTCTCTTGGTGCTACACACTGCAGGGATGTATACCTCAGCACAGATGTTAATAGGACATTGTGGGGGGACAGATTTTTATCCCAGAGGCTCTACTCACTACAGAAAGTAATCCCTGTTTCACATAGGCAGAGCCACCCACTGACCACCTACTGGAGACATCTTGATGACTGTATGGGTTATTGTATATTTACCCCTGGGATATCTTCTGTGTCCCTGCTAGACAGAGGCACACTAGCATAAACGTACATGGGCTGTCTTGTGTGACCTACTATTCACCCACACACAGTGTAGTAATCTGACAGGGTTGCGAATGCCAAATACACTCTGGATAGGCTTGTACATGCCCTAGTGCAGATAGCCTAGTATCAACCTCTGAACCTATGCTAATGTTCAAGATGCACAATGTTTATTGCTGATACTGTTTGCAGGTCTTTATCATCTTTGCTTTACCAGTTTCCATGAAGAACTTCAGTATCTGGAGAACATATTTGATTATGACAGGGTTCCACTATATTATAGATGTGTCTGTTGTCATATAACTGTGTGCACAGGGTGGATTGCTGGATAGTGACAGGTTCCTGGGTTAACACATGCATCTTCCAGATATGCGTGGCCCACTGCTGTACTCAGACATGGCCTAAGTGTGTGAGCATGCCCAGTTCTGACATTACATGTTTTGTTGCCTGACATTTGTCTCATTTATTCAAGTGTGTGAGCATGCCCAGTATGACCCTTCAGTATGGTGCTATCTGAGGTCCACTACATTTGCTGATGTGTGCGAACATGACCAATATTAACATTTATACTGTGTGTGTTGGAAGTCAGTTTCTGTTTTCACTGCAGGACTCACCTTTGTGTCATATCTCAACAAGGATTATGCTGTGCCTGCAGGGTTTCCATGGAATACTTTGCATAGACTTATCAAAATTCCGTCATACAGGTGGACCACAGCAATACTTTCATGGTTTAGTGGGCCAGTACTTCAGCTAAAGTGCACAGTATCCTGGGTTCGAAGCCCATCACTGCTTTATATTTTCATACTGAGCAGACCAGACTGCTTAAAGGCCTGTTAAGCAAGTATGAGCATGTTGGCTTTTGTTCAGCTATGCCCTACTTAGACCAGGCTTGTCCGACATTGCTCAATATTCACCAACATTGCTGGACGTTGCCCCATATTACTTGAACATTGACCACAGTTGTGCTAGTTGGTGTGTGCGATCATGTTTGCATATACTACATGGTGGTAATTGCTGTTTAGCACTGCTTTATATTGCTTAACACATGGCATTCATGCCTTAGGTGGTGCTGCAGGGCTGCCTATGTTGGATGCACATACTACACTCCCTGCACATGTTTGTAAGCAGGTAGTGTCAACTTAGGCATCTCTTTTACTTTATGTGCGAATCGGAGAGGGGTATCATTTCCAGAGCTCTTACTGAGCCAGTGTATGTGCTATGCGTTGCCTCTTTGCCAAGGCCAAAGCATACTGGGCACGCCTCCTTCTGCCTACTGGGGCAGGCTCAGATTGTTCCTCCTCTGAGTCACGCTCTGCCTGTGATGGCCTTGGCAATGGTGGCGGGCTGTTTGGCCCAGGCCCATGCTGGTCCTGCTGCAGCTGTTTTTGCAGGATCATATTATGTAGCATAGCACATACCATTACAATTTGGGTACATGTAGTTGGTGAGTACTGCAAGGCTCCACCAGATGTGTCCAGGCACCGGAACAATAAAGTGAGCAGCCCAAACACATGCTCTATTACATTACGTGTTTGAGCGTGTGCCTCATTATGGCGTTCCTGTTCAGGTGTGTGTGTGTTTCTGATGGGTGTCATCAGCCACTGCTCCAGTGCATAGCCAGCATCCTCCACTAGGTGACCATGTGGGATGTCCCCATTGGGAAATGTCTGGTACAGCTGCGTCAGATGCCAGATATGGGAATCATGGTAGCTTCCAGGGCAGCCTGCACACACATTCAGTATTATGCCCTGGGCATCACACACAACCTGGCAGTTGATGGAGGGGAAGCCCTTGCGGTTGAAGTAGACCCTATCCCGCTCGCCGGCTGGTGCTTTGATGCATATTTGCGTGCAGTCTATTGCACCCTCTACCTCAGGGTATTCCACTATTTGCTGGAAGAGATGCATATTGCTGACCAATACCTCATGGGAATTGGGAAAATATACATGATCACCGACATGTGCTGACATGGCATCCAGGAACTGGTGTAGTACCCTGGATGCTGATGCCTGTGATATCCCCATCATATCACCAGTTGGTCTCTGGAAGGTACCTGTTGCTAATATACTTAGGACAACACATACCTTGGTTTCCACTGGGATGGGTTCCCCTCTGTTGGTTCTGTGTGTGAGGCGTGGCCTGCACAACTCAACAATTTGCTGCAGGAGTTCTCTGTCCACTCTATAGCACTCCACTATCTCCAGCTCATGTAGCCCCTGGTAGGTTACCCTGGGCCTGTACACTCTTCTCTGTCTCCTCACTGTGGGTTCTCCAGCAGCATTTCCATTGTCACCACCCTCAGCATGTTGCATATGTCGCCTTATAACAGCAATGGCAGCCCCTAACATTTCTTTGTCTCAGTAAAGCTTTTTCAGTTTTCACTTCTATTAGCTTACTGCAGTGTCTATTGTGAGAAACATAATAGACTGTTGTTTGTAGAGTTTTAAGTGCTAGGCTGGGCTGGGCTAGTGTACTGCCTGTGTAATTGCCTGATTCTGATTGTTTTCACCTGCTAGCTCTGCTAGTACTCCCTGGTAGCTTCCTACTATTTGTTGTGCTTCCTTTTTCCTTTCTATTTCATCAGGGTGGAGCGCCGCGCACACAAGCGCAAACACGAGCACAGCAACTAACATGTGCGCACACATGCTTACACAGACTAAAACTTGCTTATTCAGGTTAAAACGTGGACACACCAGTGCAAACGTACTTACAACTCTTTAAACAACCTTATACATGCTTACTCCGGCTTAAACGTGCGCACTCACGCTTACACATGTGCACTCTTTCTTACTTGGGTTTACACGCGCGCACACGCACGCATGCACACTCGGCAAGAAACGTTGGTGTTATCCATGGTATACACCTTCCATTTCTTGGCTTTCCCTAGCCTACCTGTTGACACACCTCTTTCCATGATGTCTAAATGACAGCGGACACATGCCACTCTGCTCCAATGAGCTTCACTTCTTTCATACATACCCCCCTCGTGATGTCACCTATCTTCTACTCTGTTACTCCCCATATCCTACTCCTACACTCCACTGACTGTGCTCATTTGCTTTGTAAACTAGCGATTCACTATCCTAACACTCATTTACATAGGATTGCCTACTAATGCTTGGTTACATGTTTTAGACTGAGCTTCCCCCCTTAGCAACCTCTACTCGGTGGCCATCTTGTCTTCAGCCTGCCATTCCCTTGCATTGTACATTACCACTTTCAATAAAATCCACATTTGTGGATTTTAATTTGTAGTATTCTGGTTTTAAGAGCACAGTCCATTTGTGCGGCACTGCTCTACGCTTAAACATCGGAAATTGGCTAAAAAAATTATTTTTATTTTAATTTTGCATCAGGGAACATTTCCAATGGCCATATATTTGGCCATTGGCATGCTTCCTGCACTGGATGCAACCTTTATTTGGAACTGTCACGGCTCCGTTTTGCTATTTGCAGAATGGTACTCAGTTGTCAACTGAGTACATTTCTGCAAATGACACTGCTCTGACTCGGACAGGTTCAGGTTTCCTGAATCGCAAATCTACCTCATTTGCATGCCTTTCACCTGCAATTGAGGTGATTTGCATGTCCCAGCCCTGTCCGTGTAAGAGCCGTTTTAGGAGCTCTCTTACACTTCCCTACAGGCTGTTTCTGGATTGCTCATCAAACATGATGGCTGCATGGAGTCTTACTCTACTCCTAGATTCTGTACAAGTCATCGTGAATCTGGCCCTATGTTTTTTGGTTTTAGAGTTTGTAAATTGTTGCTTAGATCTCTGTTGAAACTGTTGTCTTCCTATTCTGAGAGACTGCTTTCCAATCTATCTGCAAATATACAGAGCTGAGTATATTTTTTTTGGTTTTAGAGTTTGTACTGTTAGTTGTTGCTTAGATGTCTGTTGGAACTGTTTGCCCCTCCCCACTCATATTTTCTGCCATGTCTTCAGTTGGTATAACTGTTTTTTACAGCTTGCGTGTTATCTAACTCAAGGATCACTTGTATAAAATTAGAACTGTTAGTAACAGCCTGCATTTAATTGATGAAACCTGTGTTCTGAAAGACTGCTTTCCAATCTATCTGCAAATATACAGAGCTGAATATTTGTTTTTTTGGTTTTAGAGTTTGTTAATTGCTGCTTAGATCTCTGTTGAAACTGCTGTCTCCCTGTTCTGAGAGACTGCTTTCCAATCTATCTGCAAATATACAGAGCTGAGTATATTTTTTGGTTTTAGAGTTTGTACTGTTAGTTGTTGCTTAGATCTCTGTTGAAACTGCCCCCCTATTTTCTGCTGTGTCTTCATTTGGTATAATTGGTTTTTACAGCTTGTGTGTTATCTAACTCAAGGATCACGTGCATAAAATCAGACCTGTTAGTAACAGCCTGCATTTTATTGCTGGAACCTGTGTTCTGTGAGACTGCTTTCCAATCTATCTGCAAATATACAGAGCTGAGTAAATGTTTTGTGGATTTTGAGTTTGTTAATTGCTGCTTAGATCTCTGTTGAAACTGTTGTCTCCCTGTTCTGAGAGACTGCTTTCCAATCTATCTGCAAATATACAGAGCTGAGTATAATTTTTCGTTTTAGAGTTTGTACTGTTAGTTGTTGCTTAGATCTCTGTTGAAACTGTTTTGTGCCACCCACCCTCCCTATTTTTGGCTTATAGTTTACATTTGTTGGCTTTTGCAGTTGCCCGCCCCACTGTAGATTTAAACTGGGATACTCCCCCAGTCCCATCTCTTTACCACATTCTACCTAATAAACTCTTTCTGCACTTGCTTTTAGTCCTTTTTTATTTAATTGCATTTTTAAACTGTGTTTTGTCTAATATTGCTACATAAACAAAAAACACACAAAACAAAAATACATACAACCATATAAAAAAGATTTAGTATTGAGATAGAATGTGATTAATGATCAATGTTTACCGATCTAGGTAAATTTATGTAAGACAAACTTTTGGGTTCAGCAGGAAAATGGTTATTTGTGGCTTTAATTTAAACAATTGAGTGATTTCTACTTAATTAATTGATTGCTTGATTGGAAGAGCACAATGTATAAAAAATATCCTCTTTTTTATATGGTTTTATGTATTTTTATGGTCTGAAGAAGTTGGCTTATTTTATGCCAACAAAAGCGCTTACCAATAAACGGGTTAGTTCTACAAGTCCGCTCATCTTTTTTGTTTTTTACCAGTTTGTGTTTTTTGTTACTGTGCTAATATTGCTACACACTCAAATGTGCTAGCTTGCACTGCATGTGAATTGTTTTTATTACTATTTTTGCTACTTTTCTGTAAAAAAAAAAAAGTAAGCCTGTTTCCTACCTTTCCTGTCACTAGTGTTCCAGATACAGATTTGCTATATCTAGGATGGTATGTCAGCTTCTGTGCCCCCCAAGCCTTTCTGTGCTGGTGGGAAGCCTTCTAGCTTATCAGTGGGAGTGGTAAACACCAGGTAACCTGTCTACCACATAAAGAGTGGTTCTGGCCCAGAAATTGTAGTTATTGGCCATTTGGGCAATCTCTTCCATCTCTCTCAACTTTCTGATATGAAAGCCTGCATTTTTACTTGTTTCTGTCCTGTAACTCGTCTAGTGCAGATACAGATTCTTAGTTTTCACACTTAAATTTGCTTATTCGTGCTCAGCACTTGTTCAGAACTTGTAAGCACTAAATAAGCTACTAATTACTATAGCACTCAACCTTCCTCATTACCTACAGGAAAACATTTTTTTTTACTTACTTTTCTCACTTGCTTAGAGAAAAACAGCTATTGTACTCACTTTCCTCACTTATCTATAGGAAAATAGTTTTTTATTCAGGCATGACCAAGGGTCAGCTCCCAGTGTTCTCTCCTGTCTATCTGATGATTCTGGGCATCTTGAGGCAATGTAGAAATTGCCTCATGTACACAGAGAAACCTCTCCTCCTACCACCCAACACTACAACCTGTGAGAGATGCACTTATCTAGCCAAACTGGAGGTAAAGCTCTCTCCAACCAAGACTGAACTTGACAGTCATGAGGAGAAGGTAAACATTTGCACCACACCACACTCATCACATGGTCTCACTAAATCTACACCACCAAGATCCACACATAGTGACACAAAAACATTCACGGAGACTCTCAAAAATAATCTGTCTAAGCAACAGAGACCTCCAAAGCAGAAACGCAAGCAACCTCTATCCCCCAACACAACCCAAATGACACATAGCCCACAGACTCAGTGTGCCACTCAACCACAGCCAATAAGGCAAAACAATGTACCCAACACATTAGTCATAGGTGACTCCATAGTCAGGCACACTGATGTCCCACTCACCAGGCTAAACAGGGAGAAGGTTACTGTCAGCTGCCTGTCAGGTGCCAGGATCCGCCACATAATCCATGCACTCAGGTCACACCACAACAAGTACAAATATGACTCTGCCATTGTCCATGTTGGTGTGAATATCCTGAGACGTACCTCCCTGGACTACATGAAAAGAGAAATGGAAGAGATCTCTGATCTTGTAGCCCAGGCAAGTATGATCATAGCCCTGAGTAGCATACTGCCATCACCCAGAATTATACCGCAGTACAAGGACAAAATGATTGACTTCAACAATTGGCTAAGCTTCTGGTGTAACTCTAAGGGGATCTAGTATCTGTCTGCTTGGGATGACATGGTCGACAGACCATGATGTTTTGCTACAGATGGCCTGTACCTGTCGCCCCTTGGATTCCAGACACTGGCTAAGGCTCTTGCTGCCCCTATAGTGCCTTTTTTAGGCAAGGTTCAAATAACAAATTCACCACCATAACAGGAGTAGGCAAGCAAAAATTGAGGGTAATGCTACTCAATGCTAGAAGTCTAAATCTCAAAATGCAATCACTTGAGGCACTCCTTAAAGTGGAGAACACTGATATTTGTGCAGTGACTGAGACCTGGTTCAAGGCTCCAGAGAGCACCCCTGCACTACCAGGCTATAACTCATCCCACACTTTTCGGCCATGTAACCTGGACCAAAACACCAAAGGCGGACGTGTGTCCATATTCATTAAGGATATCCACACCTCCAGGCTAGTTGCTCAGCATAATGCATTGAAGGTTATCCAAGTGCAACTAACTCTGGGCAAAACTGCAATCCAAATTGTAGCTTTGTGCTTTTTTTGGCTCTTCAGCATCCATTTTTTGGATTATTGTTTTTTTTGGGACTGCTACACACGATTAGTTTCTTTGCTACAGATCCCCCACCATGCCCCAGGATTTCCACTCCTCTGTTCTTGATGTACTGGAAAATACTAGGGTTCAACCAAACACCCTAATAATGGGCGACTTCAACTACCCCGCCATTAACTGGGAAAACTACTTGTGTACCAACTCCTTAGCTCAACGCTTTCTGGAATTCATCAACTCCAATGACCTGGATCAACTTATCCACATCCCCACCAGGGGCAACAATATCTTAGACCTAGTCATTACCAACGTGTGTGACCAGTGTTCCACACCTGAAGTCAACTCCTCGTTTGTCCGATCCGACCATAAGCTAATCACCCTTGATATCCATATTCCACCCCCATTAAGAAAACCATGGTAAAAAATTTCTCCAAAGCTAACTTCATGCTTCTTAAGACATAAGTGGTGAACGTCATGACACCCATGCAGATGGACATTACAGTTACAACTGCTGAATCCTACACAGATGCACTCTATAATCACTTACACAAGTGCATGGATCGTGCTATCCCAAACAGAACCAAGACACTATCCTCCAAAAAAAGGAAGCCATCCTACACAAATGCACTCTATAATCACTTACACAAGTACATGGATTGTGCTATCCCAAACAGAACCAAGACACTATCCTCCAAAATAAGGAAGCCAATCTGGTAGTCCCCTGACATAAACAAACTGTACAACAGAAGGAAGAAACTGTCGCAAAAGAGAGTAAAATCCCATGAGTGGAGGAGCCCCCTGGCAGCCTCAGTAAGAAGCTGAGATCCCTTATAAAACCCTTCAAAGCTAGCTATGAAAACAAAATTGCCACTAATTCTAAGGATAACCACAAAGCATTCTATAGTTATGTCAAGAATCACAATGGCAGCACCCAGATCTGCTCTGAGTTACAGCACAATGGCACAGAAATTACAGAACCAACTGATATTGCCAACATCCTGGCAGATAGGTTCAGTGCTAACTTTACCCCCCCCACCCCTTAA
The DNA here is from genome assembly GCF_019279795.1 of Protopterus annectens. Taxonomy (NCBI): domain Eukaryota; kingdom Metazoa; phylum Chordata; order Ceratodontiformes; family Protopteridae; genus Protopterus; species Protopterus annectens. The sequence goes on from NC_056729.1 coordinate 990,364,633, forward strand.
AGGGCCCATATCTATACAGGAAGAATGCAGAGTCCCTGTAATAACAACTATGCAGGTAAAAGCTGCACTCTCTAAAGCCAAAAACACAGCATCCATGGGACCAGACAACATCCCAGGCTGTGTTTTACATGAACTTCAGAACGAACTGGCTCCCCACTTAAGCACCATGCTCAATAATAGCGTTGCATCAGGCTTTGTGCCCACTGAATGGTGCACAGCAACAGTTAACACACTCCACAAAGGGGGAGCCACCACTGATGCCGGAAACTATCGACCTGTTAGCCTGATGAGCCTGGTCTGCAAGGCCATGGAATGTATCATCATGGAACTCATAAACAAAAACATTGGTAACCTCCAAACTCTGGATCCCTCCCAGTTCAGATTTGTGAAAGACAGATCATGCCTCCTGAACCTGATCAACTTCTTTGAGGCAGTCACCAAAGCCATAGATGAGGGTAAGGTGGTTCACACAGCATATCTTAACCTCGCCAAGGCTTTTGACACTATCCCCCCATTCTGGAATTGTAGCTAAACTCACTAAACTAGGTATAAATCCCTACGTCACAAGATGGGTTTCCAACTGGCTCACTGACAGAACCCACACTGTAAAAGTTGCAGACTCCAAATCTGACCTCAAAGCAGTGACAAGTGGAGTACAACAGGGTTCCGTCCTGGGACCTCTCCTGTTTGGTATCTACTTCTCTGAAGTACAGGCTAACACAGAAGGCCTATCGCTAATGAAGTTCGCAGATGACTGCAAACTAGGAGCCATAGTCAAGTCCCCAAATGATGTGGACATTCTACATAGGTTCATAGGTTCATACTAGGCTATCTGCCCTGGGGCATTTATAAGCCTAGCCCGATTGTGTTTGGCTTATGCCACCCCTTGATTTGAGTATACTGTGCCATTTTTAAAGTTTAGTTTACTGTGCCTCTGTCTAATAGTGACACAGAATTAATCCCCAGGACAAACCTACGATCCCCCATCCACTCATCAAGATTCTTCTTGAAGAGAGTCAGTGAGGTGCTCTGCCTAACATGAATTGGAATTCTATTCCAGAGCAAAGGGAGCCTCTGGGTTATGAATCTGTCCCTCCAGCATGTTCTATTTATTTCTGTGCTGAGGTTCAAGTCCCTCGAGCACGTGGCTCTCAGGGATTTAGATTTACTGAGGTGGAGCATGTCCATTAATTCTGGCTTGGACATAGCTTTATATGTCAGGCATAGATCGCCTCGAAGTAGGCGGTATGCAACTGAGTAGAGCTGGAGTTTTTTTTTAACCGAGCAGCATATGGCATCTGTTAGAGTCCCTTGATCCTCCTGGTGAGTTACTTTTGGGGTCTTTTTAATTGCTGCAGGTGTCGGGTAAGGTACATCCCAAAGGGGGCACTGTATTCTATGATGGGCCTGATGAGGGATGAATAAAGGGGCACGATTACCTCTCTTGATCTAGATGTGAATCCTTTCATGATGAGGTGGGCTATGTAGAAGGTCTTTCTAACCACTTTGGCAATGTGGTTGTCAAAGGAGAGATTGCTATCAACTTGGGTCCCCAGATCCCTAATTACTTTCTCTGTACTTAATGGGTTACCACCTATGTGGTAATTTGTGGGCACATTGTTTTTGCCAAAGGGTATGACTATACACTTCTTGGCATTTAGCTTTAGACCATGACTCTGGCACCAGTTATCTGTCTCTGCGAGACCTTTTTGAAGGATGTTTGTGTCAGCTGGAGAGTCGATTATGGCGCCCAGTTTGCAGTCATCTGCAAACTTGGTGAGCCATAGTCCTCCCACATTGGCCTGTACCTCAGAAAAGTAAATACCGAACAAGAGAGGTCCCAGGACAGAACCTTGCGGGATGCCACTGGTGACCGGTTTTGAGTCTGACATGACTCCAGCAACTCTGACTCTGTGGGTTCTGTCTTTGAGCCAGTTTGTGACCCAACTTGTGACATAAGGGTTTATATTTAGGCTGGATAGCTTATCTATGATGCCCGAGTGGGGTATTGTGTCAAATGCCTTTGTGAGGTCCAGATAGGCTGTGTGGACTACCTTCCCTTCATCTATGGCCTTGGTGACTGTTTCGAAGAAGTCAACCAGGTTCAAAAGGCAGGAGCTGCCCTTGACGAAGCCAAATTGGGTAGGATCTAGTGTCTGTAGGTCCCCAATGTCTTTGTTTATGAGTTCCATGATGATCCTCTCCATAGCCTTGCATACTAGGCTAGTCAAGCTTATGGGGCGATAGTTTCCAGGGTCTGCAGAGGTGCCACCTTTGTGGAGTGGGACCACTGTTGCTGTACGCCATTCTTTGGGCACATATCCTGTAGTGAGGCTGAGATTGTACAGCAGTTTTACTTGGGGGATTAGTTATTCTTGGAGTTCATGTAGGATGCAACCCGGGATGCCATCTGGTCCCATGGAAGCAGTGTCTTTTGCTTTGGAGAGGGCGGCCTTCACCTGAGCATCAGAGATGTTTGGGAGGCTGCACTCTGCTGGGATAGATACTTGCTCTTTTGGGGGGGGGAGAAGTTTGCACTTAACCTGTCTGCCAGGATATTGGTGATGTCTGTGGGTTCAGTGTATTTTTTTGTCGTTTAGAATCAACTCAGAACAAGTCTGGGAGTTGCATCCCAGGTTCCTAACATAACTGAAAAAAGCCTTATGATTATCTTTAGTGTCCTGTGCAATTTTTCTCTCGAAGCTGGCCTTGGAGGATTTTATGAGGGATCGTAATTTTTTGCTAGTACTGATCAGAGATGCCTTCCCTTTTAGGGATTTTACTCCATCATGTAGTAGCTTCCTCCTTCTGTTGTACAGTTTATCTATGGCTGAGGTCCACCAGACTGGATGCCTGCCTTTGGATGATTGGGTCTTGATTTTGTTTGGGATAGCATGATCCATGCATTCCTGGAGATGTCCGTAGAATGTGTTTATATAGGATTCTGCAGTTTGGGCCATAGTTTCCACTGGCCTTGCTGAGACAGATGCCTGGTGTCAGAGCCATGGCCTCAAGCTCAATGCCAAAAAGTGCAGTGTCATCCCCTTTAGTAAAAACTCTGTACCCATGAACTACCACATAGGCAGCAATCTACTTAACACTAAATGTGTGATAACAGACCTTGGGACCTAAGTGAACAGTAGTCTCTCTTTTGATAGTCACATCACCACAGTCATCAGGAAGTCCTTCTACATGGCACATTTCATCATAAAAGGGTTCTCATCCAGGAAAAAAGAGGTCATTGTTCCCCTGTACTCGACACGCATTAGACCCATTATAGAGTATAACGCCCCTTTTGGAATGTACCTCACAAGACATTTGCAGCAGCTGGAAAGGCCACAGAAGTACCTCACAAAGAGGATTACTGGCCTCATACAAATGCCCTATACTGACCACCTCAAAAAACTTCAGCTTTACTCCATAGCATATCGTCTACTCTGAGGTGATCTCTGCCTAACATATAAAGCTATGTCAAACCCAGAGCTGTTAGACATGCTACACCTAAAGAAATCCCAATCCCTCCAAGCTACATGCTCTAGGGACCTGACATGCTGGAGGGATAGATTCCTGTCCCAGAGACTTTCCATACTCTGGAACAGGCTACCCATCTATGTCAAACAAAGTTCTTCATTAGCACTCTTCAAGAAAAATCTTGATGAGTGGATGGGAAATAGGAAATACACCCTGGGGATCACATCTGTGTCTGCTCGACAATGGCACAGGAAAATAACTTTCTTGGGTGGCATAAGGCAGGAAACCTTATTGGCTAGGCTTACGTAGGCCCTTGGGCCGATAGCCTAGTACCTACCTATGCACCTATGAATCTATGAACCTTGTAAGAAGCTCTATTGTGTAATACTGATAAAGAAGCTTTGAGCATGTGCATACAGGCAAGCCAATACAGAAATGCGTTTCCCAGCTTTAGTGATCAAATGTATGCAACAATATTTTGCAGCTTTAGAGGCAAACCGTCAATATCTTCAAATAGAATGCATCCAAAATGAAAAGCTCCAAAACAGGTACCTTAAAATGATACATCAAATACATACTGGCACAATAAAGCTGTGGTTGAATGCAGGCATAAGAATGTTTGTAAATGAAATGTTATGGAAATATATACATTTCAGAAATATACAGTACTCTTCCTGCCTGAGTTACTATTTTTATCACCTCTGTAACTGCATGGTACTCTGAAAGTCATGGTTAATGTAAAATCACTACAGAAACGTTCTAGTAGGATGGCATTACTGCAACTTGAGTGGTGTATTGAACAAACTCTCAACAGATAACTGTGATGTTTAGTTTGGTGTCCATATTACGTTGACTTTTTTATTTTTTTCTCTTATTTTTTATTTTATTACAAAAACAGAATATTGACCAAGTGGATTATTTTCAGGATTAGCGTAACAGTAAATAAAACTTATAATACAGCAACTAGAAGGACAAACAGAAGTCACAGTTATCTGTTGAGGATTTGTTCAATTCATCACTCAAGCTGCAGTAATGCTGTCCTGCTAGAATGGTTCTGTAGTGATTTTACATTAACCATAACTTTCAGAGTGAAGTAATGCAAGCGAATGCAGAAGTCCAACAATGAAGCTAGGATCACAGAGATAAAAATGAAACTGGTTAATATAAAATAATAATCATTACAACAATTAAGGCTTGATAAAGAACCAGTATTAGCATTTCATGTACAATATCTACATCTGTGGATGTAAGAAAATGTGAGAAGGTAAAACAGATGGTAGTTAGATTTAAGGAGAGTGAAGAGTGAAGCCTGGTAGGTATGAGAAGGAGAGAAACAGTGAGAGAGGGCTATATGCAAAAACAGTCATAGAAATATATATATATATATATATATATATATATATATATATATATATATATATATATATATATATATATATATGGTTCTACCTGACTTTGTCAACATACCACATAATCGACAATCACTTAAGCGACACAAGAACACCGACAATCCACATCACCGACATGCAAGTGCTAATAGCGCCTCTCGCTCCTACCATGTTCCAGGTAATGTAAATAGTTGTCTGTCATCAGCATAGCATTATTTTCCTGTGAGTCTACTGTATGATTCATGCTGATGACAGACAACTATTTACATTACCTGGAACATGGTAGGAGCGGGCGTTCGTATTGCATGTCGGTTATTTAAGCTGTCGGTGATGTGGATTGTCAGTGTTCTCGTGATGGTTAAGTGATTGTCGATTATGTGGTATGTCGACAAAGTCAGGTAGAACCATATATATATATATATATATATATATATATATATATATATATATATATAGCTGTTTAGTTTTCAATAGTGTTTTTATGCCTTAGTATGTTTACATATATTTTAATGGCGTCTTCATTTTAGAAGTTGTCTTCCTGAGCTTACGTTACTATCATGTTACAAATATTCATTTATTAAAGCCTCCATACTTGCAGAGAAGTGTTTATACTTGTTGAAAAGTGTTTGTCTTGATTTGAATAAACCCATATGACATATCTGTGAATATGTACTGGAATACATTTGGTAATAGCTGATCCTATACCATCTGCAAACATAGAACATTTCATTTCAAGCACATGCACTGTACTACATTATCTTATCAGTTACTGGCCATATTTTTTGTTAAGTGATGAAAATTTAAAACATTTCAATTTCTCCAACTTGTTTTCATTCCCATCCCCTCTTATGGTTTGTCTCTGGCATTCTGTGGCAGCTGTCTTGAAAATCTGCTAGATAAATTATTAATCAGTCAACATATGTGTCAGGGTAGACTTCTCAGGAAAGACAAGACAGACATACAGACTCCAAACAGAACGAACTACATAGAGTCATATACTCATAGATATTCAAGGCCACTAAGTCTCATTACTATTCTCGTCTTGCCAGTTCCCTCCACCAGGCAGTGCCCCCAGGAGCAGTAAGTGAGACTGGGAGCTCCCCTCAAAAGTCTGCAAGGCACTGAATAAAGGGATAAGACTTCTAGTCTCTTTTGCTAGGTCAGGGACTTTAGGCCAGTGATTGTTCTGGTTAGGAGCCTTTGGGATCCTTCTAATTTTTAATGTGTTTAGTGAGATAGTAAGGTACATCCCAAAGAGGTCATTGTACACAATAATTGACCTAATAATTTTTGAGTATAAGGGAATGATTACCTCTTTCAACCTTAATGAGATTATTTGTCAATTACCTGGGCTAAATAAAATGACTTCCTAAAGACCACTGCTGCATGATGGTTAAAAGAGAGGGAGCTATCAACCTAAGTACCTAGATCCCTAACTACATTCTCATTTTGTAGAGTATTATTGTCTACACCGTTAGATGAGAGGAGGGTATTGTCTACCAGAAGTGATGATACTAAACCTTTTAGCAATCACTTTGAGCCCATTTTAGTACATTAGAAGTTTACTAGGGTGAGTTCATTTTGGAGATTTTGGGTATCATACAATGACTTAAACACACCCACTTTGCAACTGTCTATAAACATTGTTAGCCAGACATCTTGTCTCTCTACTTGGAGACAGAAGAAACAAATGCTAAAATAGAGAGGCTCCACCACTGAGCAGTGAGTGAGAGTGCTGTTCACTTTCACATTTTCTGAAGAGGCACCTGCAAATTACACTGTGGGAATTTTGTCTTTCAGCCAGCTTGCTATCCATCTTACTAATATGGGTTGATTTTTAAAGCATTTAGTTTTTTCATGATGCCAGCATGGGGAACTGTGTCAAAGGCATTGTCCAAGGCAAGATAAGCTGAATGTATTGCATGACATCCAAATACAGCCTCCATAACCATTTTGAAGAAACTGACCATATTAGATCTACTCTTCATAAGACCAGACTATTGGGGGTCAAGTCTAACAAGATTCCTAATAGAGTTAAATGGTGTAACAGTATTACAGCTAAGAATCTGACTAGAGAGCTAAGCATTGTTAGATGCTAATGCTGCTTAATACACCACTGTCAGTTGCTTTCATATCCATCTTACACAGAATTCCAGAGGCACTTATTGTGTACAGTGCTGATGCCTGACAGTGCCTGAAACTGAATGACGTTATGGCCAACTTATTATTCATAGATACACAGCATCATCACCCCATCCACACACATACACTCACACTTACAAACAAGTGTAAGCCATAACAATTATTGTTTTGCACTGATTTCAACAAATACAGTACATTGTTTACACCAATCTTACCACCGTAGATCAGTGGTTCTTTAATTGTGATCAAGCATGAACAGGGACAAGTTACTGTTATACACAGATGGTTATAATTCCCACCAATTATATCTACTTTATTTACAGTGTATTTTATTTCATATACACTTTGCTCACTGGATTAATCCCAATAAGTCAGTCTTTTCTCAGTGACAGCATGAGGTGGCATTTGCTGTGACTAGTTAATATTTGGTCAGGTAAAAAAAAACACTCTTTTCAATAAGTGTCATGGGATATTTGTTTGTATCTATCTAAGCAGCCTCCAACTCAGGAAGATGGGACCTTGGTTTAAAGCATACTCCACAAATGTCTGGCAGAGAATTAAAAACATTATCCAAATAAAATATTCCAAATTGCTTTGCACAAATACACATCAATTTGAAAAGTCAGTTTAATGACTTTATAACTTGAATACAACACCAGAGTCAATCATTTTCATCCAGTGATACCCCCACATCTGGTAAAGTAGCCCCTTTGTTGACTATGCTCACTTCAGATGACTGATTGTGCTAAAATTTAATAATGGCTATACTTAAGTATTTCAATTTTATTTACCACAAATAAACAGAAGCAAAGTAAAGTATTTCAGCATACTGCACATAAATGTATATTGGTCCTGCAAAGTCAGATTAATAGTTGTTTAATCTGAACTAAAGAAAGTAGGGTCAGACACTTTCATCTATAGACAACCATGTCCTCAACAGTTATAACCATGATATTATGTAAATATCAGATGGCTGATTGTAATTAAATAATGGTCATTGTAATTTGTTTCAACTTTGTTTCATATAAAACAGTAGCCAGATTAAAGCATACCAACTTTATTCACACAAATATGCATTAATCCTGTAAATACTGTTTAACAAGAGCAAATGACACCAGAGTTAGTAATTTTCATCTTCCATAGCAGACAGCGCAGAACCCAGCAATTATAGCCACATTGTTAACCATGTACATTTCAAATTCATTTCATATTGTAATAAAATAAAAAGGAAACAATTCATTTAATTAGATTTCTGAAAAACACAACCCCCCTGGATTCACCAATCTTTTGTGCAGGACTACCTTAGTCCTACATGGAGGCACCCATTAAGGAGCAGGACAGCAGTGCACCATGCATATCAATGAAAGCACACTGCCCAAGCTCCTAGGCTTACACGGGGCATGTATGAGTGCAGATGGTGTATCTGAGGGCAGAGGTCTCAGAATAAACATGCCCCTGCAATGTAGAACAGCAGAAAGTGTGAAGAAATGAGCAAGATTGCTCATAGGTGTCCGCAGATCCCCAACAGTTCTCCCATGTGTACAACAGCAACAGTACAGAAAAAGTAAATGAAGAAACCCCTTAATAATTTTTTTTTAAATCCGATTAAAGCTAACCATAGGTGCATGGGTGTGCCTATCACTTAGCTATGGTTAAAGCAGTAAAAAAGGCTGAAGAGGATAACAAAGAAGATATATGCCAATGAAGCAGCACAGCAATAGTGTAGTGGGCAGTGCATTTGCCTAACAAGCAGGTATTCCTGGTTCAAGTCCCACTGCAGCACAGTCTATTTTACATGGCAAAGCATGTTATAACCAATATTTTTGTTGCAAGACACTGAATAACACAGATTTATGAACTAGAGTACTGCAGGAAATGCACATGTGAAGTATCAGTGTCATAATGAATAAGGCACTAGTAAGCAGGTCTAAGCACAACTAAGCAGTGGTAAGCATATGCAAGCACTAGTAAGCATGTTTGAGTGCATTTGCATAGGGGTAAGCACAGCCTACACAGATTAAGCAATCTGGAAGCTTACTGAGTATAAGAAACTGTAACCAGAAGTTAGCAGTTCTTAGCTCCGCACAAACACGTGCACACCTGCTTACAACTGCTTTAAAGTGCCTTAATCAATCTGTATCCAATGGCCCATGTTCTGCCCAGCAACAAAATAAACAGCCTTTGGAAGGCTCAAACCCAGGACCCTGCCCACTATAGTCAAAGTAGTTAACCACTAAACCATCGCAACAGTACATACAATTGAGGTTTCAACAAACAAATCCTCACCATAGGAAAATCAAATTGAACATGTGAAATGAATCTATGTACAGTTTGATGTTGTACAACTTGCTACATAACATAAATTTGTGAACAGGAGTACTGCAGTAAGGCCAGATGTGAGGCATTATTGTAATAAAGTGTTGAATTCCCCAGGACCCCATACAGTGTATTTACACATGAATCACAGATACCAGACACAGATATAACTTGTAACAAATAATAAATCAATGTCAAAAGGAAAGTATAATTCTAATTAGATATTAAGCAATGCTAAGCATTGCACAGGTCAGCTAACGTGGTATAAGCAATGTGTATGTTGACTAACTCAATCTGCAAAGTGGTATGCCCCTTTAAGCAATGCCAACATTAAGTAAGCAGGTGTGCCCATAGTTTAACCTTTTAAAAACCATCCAATCACAAAAAAGTGTGTGAAATTAGGTGTATTTAAACCCCACAGGCACCAATAATTCCCATAACTGGTTGCAGCTCCCTACTGTAGGCAGAATGGCTAGAGTTTGGGAAGGCACTCGATTTAGAGAACAGCGCTGGGGCACCCAGGAGTCCAGATTCATAGTATGGCTCCTGGTAAAACACCATGAGGAGAGACTACTGCAGGGTCAGTACCAAGGCTCTCAGTATAAAGTGGAGGCCTCGGACAGTCTCGCCCGTGACCTCAACAGTGCCACTTGTATCCCCCAGACTGGTGAGTAGGTCAGGCATCACCATGCTGACCTGAAGCAGCAGAGGGGTGATCTCTTGGACCAGTGGATCCAAGAATACAGGCAGATGGCTGATGCCCCAGCACTGAGTAAGTACTCATTCTACTACATAGATAATGCTTGCCTAGCTTGTGTATACTATGGATAGGTAATGGTTAAATATCACTGTATTTCTCCAACAGCTGCAGATGAGTGGGCTGTGAACCAGCAAGCCCATGCTGCTAGACTGCAAACACTGCATCACGAGGCAGGTTAGTAATATTTTTGCATGTACTGTCATAACAAAGAAATATAATAGTACTAGAAAGTGTTGTACTAGTATAAAATGTATTGTGTATGGGATGTACTGAATAAACCAGACAATATGGCAGGAAGACTGTCATATAGGTTGTGTGAAAACAGGTGTAATATGTTGTGAATAACAGTATAACCCCTGGAGTGCTTGTGTACATTCTGCTTTCATATGTTGTAGTGTTGCATTCTATAAATAGTACTGTTGTATTAAGTAGTCTTACCCCCACTGTTGAACACAGTTAAAATGTGTAGGAAGTTCAGTATAACAATGTTGGAAGTCCCAAGAGGTCAGTCAGTCAGTAGTAAGTTGTATGCATAATCATACCCCACAACTGTACAGAGTTTGTGAGAATGTTCAGATAGAAAGCTGTATGCATAATTAGACTCAACTGGACAGACTTTGCTAGAATGTTCAGATAGTACGCTGTAAGCATAGTCATACCCCTTAACTGTTCTGATCTGTCCCACATGTCCAGATAATGGGCCCAAATCTGCTGCCTGGTAACCTGTTCCCCTGACAAATAAGTGTGATGCTCCAAGAAATGTAGGCAGCTTATACTGACATATAATGGATAGTCAGACCTGAACATAAAAAGAGAATGTATATAGAAACAAACCTGTCATTATAGCATCTCACCCAAAGTGTATGACAGCTATTCCAAAATATGTCACATTAACACCTGCATCCTGTCAATTTTTGACTAGAGTGTGTACAATAACAGACGGTTATGTATGTGTATAACATCAACATGGCATCTGGAAGTATGTGTAGAATTTGTCAGGCAGTGTTAACAAAGATTTACCCCACAGCTATAACAAGTAAGAGATGTAGACTGTAGGTACAACACAGTTCACTCATATACTTGTCTACAAGCATGGCATCTGGGAGTATGTGTAGAATTTGTCAGGTAGTATTAACAATGATTTTTCTCAACAGCTATAACAGGTAAAAGGTTTAGACCATAGTTACAATGCAGTTCACTCATATACTTGACTACAAGCATGACATCTGTGAGTATGTGTAGAATTTGTCAGGTAGTGTTAACAATAATTTTCTCAACAGCTATAACAGGTAAGAGGTGTAGACTATACATAAGACACAGTCCACGTATATACTAATCTACAAACATACCATTGTACAAAGTAAGGCCATTGCGTAGTGTAATAATACATGTAAGGGACAGATCAATGCAGTGACTAAGAAAGTTGTGAAAACTACATGGATATTTTATTTGTTAACTAACTGACCTCTCTCTCTCACCCCCACCATATGTGCAACAATAACCCAATTATACACCTCAATGGGTAAATGCACACTCCATACTTTTGTTGGGACATATGTCCTATTGGTTTACAAATATGCACATTTAGTTCTACGCATGTAACATGTTAAAATACCCTCATACTGGTGGTCTGTTGCCATCAATGAAACCTGCATGCTGTTGTAATGGCCACTGTTGTCCCATATATGCATGTGTTCTGCTTGCTCTGCTACTGCTGCAAATCTGGTGTCTTGGGTTAATGGGAATACCTATGCATGCTGTTATAACTAATCCTGAATGCTGTTGACTATTACTAACCCATATCATTTTTAAAACTGTAACACCATAGCGCGTATGGAAAGGCCGGTCCCAGTGGACCCACCTGTCCCACTTCAGCTGGCCATGGCACTGGGCACCAGCACATCTGGAGCTAAGCCTGGGACCTCCTCCTCCTCCGTTGGTCCTGCACCACCTTTGGGTGGAACTGCCACAGGGGATGGGGCTCAGCCCCCCAGGAGCAGGGACGGAGAGATACCTGTCACTCACCATCAGGTCCGGGCTGTGGTCCATAGGGAACTCGACAGGGAGTTTTAAGACTGGCTATGCCAGCTTGAAGGCTGCATGGCGCAATTAGATGGTGAGCCTGCCCCTCCTACCCAGCCCCCAGCACAGCCACCCTTGGGGCCATGAAGGTGCAGTGGTGACTGCCCATGGGTGGGGACCTCAGTCCTATTATTTCCATTTGGGGGGCTCATGGGCTTGCGACTTCCAAACACCCCTCCCCGTCCAAGATGTTTACCCCCCACATGTGTCATATACCATCCCTGTATGCATCTTGCTTGTCTTTTCTGTTAACCTACCTTACCTACCTCCCCAAATATACCTAATACCCCTCCCCAACATCCGACTCTCACCTGAAAAAAAGGGCAATCTGTTTGCAGAAAAAAATTTCACCCCATACATAGCTGTCCATTTCACACATGGTCAACTGGCATCACAATGAATTATTGATGTTCTCACACCTTCCCCGGGGTTTGAGTGTCCAACTCTACCTCCAAATTCATTGTATATGCACAGTTGTTGCTGTAGAAGAAATGGGCAGCAATGGACATTCCCTACACCCTTCCTGTACATCCCTGGCTATTTCCTACTGTCTTTCCCTCTTTGTGCCCCTTTTTCACCACTTTCCTATCAACCCCCTTTTCTTTTCTTTTAAAGACATTAGTGCAGGGGTAAGCAAGAGTAAGCCCTTTTAAGCAGCAGTGAGCGAGTTTACACCTGTTTGCATGGGGGTAAGCAATGCCTACACAGGTCAAATAATTTAGAAGCTAACTAAGTGTAAAAAACTGTTACCGGAAGTCAGCACTGCTTACCGTCGCCCAAATCCATGCAGACCTGCTCCCAACTGCTTAAAAGTGCCTTAACCACTCTGTATCCAATGGCCCTTGTTCTGCCCAGCAAGAAAATAAACAGCCTCTGCTAGGCTCGAACTCAGGAGCCTGCACACCATAGACAAAGTGATTTATCACTAAGCCATGACAGACATGCATAAATCTGATGTTTTCCGAAACATATCATACAGAGAATGTAACCAACATCTAGATGTATGTGTGTAAATATATTGATATCTAAACAGGTACAACATATCTATATATGTATGTATATATATATATATATATATATATATATATATATATATATATATATATATATATATATATATATATATATATATATATATATATATATATATATATATATATATATATATATATATATATATATATATATATATATATATATATATATATATATATATATATATATATAGCTCTACCTGACAACACTGACATGCTAAAAAACAGACAATGAAATCACCGACACCACAAAACCGAAAGTTCAGAGACACAAAACGCTTACATACACAACTATCTATCCCAACAGTCAACAAACAAAAAAATCCCCTGTCCAAAACACACACAAGCACACCAAAACCTTACAAACCTACACTGAACCTTACATACACAACTATCTATGCACTAACCTTGACTCACTTAACCCACCCCTAACCCTACAGACCATCGCTATCGCACACTTACCTTACCCACGCCCTAACTCTGACGTCCGTCACTACCGCATACTTACCCACTAGCACTTGTTTGGCATATTGGTGTTCTCAGCGTCGGGATTCTCAACTGTCAGTCATCTTCATTGTCAATCTTCAGGTGTTGGTCTTCTCGTCGTCTGCATTTCAAGCTTTTGGCATTATCAGGTAGACCTATATATATATATATATATATATATATATATATATATACATATACATATATATGTACACACACACATATATATATATATATATATATATATATATATATATATATATATATATATATATATATATATATACATATATATATATATATATATATATATATATATATATATATTGAGAAATAAATACACACACACACATATATATATATATATATATATATATAAATATATATATATATACATATATATATATATATATATATATATATATATATATATATATATATATACATATACATATATACATGCAAATGCCTACATCGACACATGTATATGTCTACACATATATGTCGACCTATGCAAAGCAAGGTACATATGTGTGCACAGGTATATAGCTATGTAGGTATATACGGATATAGTCATACATATGTAAGCTGATATATATATCTATATAGGTATATGTGGCCATACATCTGTAGATAGAATTGGTATATTAACAAAAACAAATATGTCCACATGCACCATTAATGGGGTTGAGAGGCCCCAAACAATATACGTCTTGTACAAATAGGCATACCCCCCAGCCAAACACATCCACCCTGCAATTCACTACCAAGTGTTGCAGATCCCATAAGCAGGACCTGACATGACATGGGCCAAGATGTTAACAGTACTACATCCCACCTGTATGAAGTCAGGCTGGTATTGTTAACATATCATGCAGTACAGGCTGTCTCCCATAGGAAATGTAAAATGTTGAAGCTATCACCATCCCCAGGATACATTTACACAGACACATATATATGCAGATACAGATATATATATATATATATATATATATATATATATATATATATATATATATATATATATATATATATATATACATGTGACTACACATTCACATGCAGAGATATGTACAGTAAGATACATATGCAGGAGGTGCACAAAATAAGGAACAGCCACTATGCCTATAGTTCACACCTGAACAACTGTACACTGTATGGACTACCCGTACAAGTGACATTCATTGCCTGCAGCATATATCCAGAGAGAGGATATAGGAAAAAACACCACACACAGGTTTGCAGGAATGGCAAACCTTTATTTGTGTACTATTGCAGTTCTATAAACTATTGCTACTGTAATTGGGATTGTCTTCAAAGACATGGTGTATGTGGGGGGGGGTCACATATGCTTTCCACATGTGTGCCATTGGCTACTGACAGACATCCGAAGGACATCATAGTAAAGTACCGCTGCTAGCACATACTGTCCCTCGACTGCAGCATAGATATTGGCCAATATGTGCGGACATTCTGAAATACTCTGTACAGTCCAGAGGTATACACAGAAACCCAGTGCAAAACATGTGTACCATGCCTGACAACATGGCTGTTAGCCATGTAGATGGGTATAACATAACTGGTATACATATACCACCATAGGTTATGCATTCACACACACCTGTCTGGCCTGACACGTACTACCTGCTGGTACAGTGGTGCCCTGGCCACATACTACCCACTAGATATTGACATACATCTGTACAGCATCCCACTGCTCTGTCAGACATACATGACTGTTAAGGGAGGCCTGGCAGCAGTACATCTGGCAAGTATCTGCACATGATATCTCACTAGGTAAGTACACTAAGCTGCTAAGCATGCAACAATGCACTGTGCAGGCTACAGGCAGACTGGCACAACACTGGCCTACATCTCCTATGGGGGAATGCACATGTATCTGCATATATAGCAGGCTGTACAGGCATGTCACAGCACAGGGTAAGATATACCTGTGTGAAAGTGCATAACCACAACCAATGAGAACAGAGCCACAGCCTCATATGGCAAGCTAGCATAATATTACACTCTATGGAATATCTGTTAAATACCATCCTCATATGTGCCACTCACACACTAACCATACATATACTGGGACACTACACAGTTTGGTCTGATGGCTGAATGTGGTATGGGACATGTGTGTGTATGGTCCTACAAACATGTAAGCCAATACGGTAACATACAGTGGAGCAGCATGTAACATCAGATAAGAAGAGACCTAGCACAATGACAACTACCACAGTCTGTACATAGGCCAAGGTATGTATTAACAATACACACACTGTCAACATTCACCATTTGTACACATACCACAGTACTGTACAAACAACCGCAGCATGTCCAGGTTATGTCATCAAATATAACCCCCTACTTTACATAACATGTGTAGCAGTCTGATATCTCAATGGCTTGTTATCAGATATGACAACACTAATTATGGTGTACAGCACATATGCACCTCTTCATGCATGACATATGTGCAAAGGTTGACAGAGGTGGGGCTGGAAACACATATACAGGGCCAATATTGACATGTTGCTGTGATAACCTCATACATTTATTGTTGTAACAAGGTTTGTTGCAATATATGTCCTTTGAAGGATATGAAGTCAGTAATTGTCACGGCTTTCACCATCTACTGACTGCAATTCTCACACTGCCTTCTGCAGTCCACAGATAGATGCTCCATGGGTAGCACATGAAACCAAAGGCACAACACACTGCCCAGTCTGCAGATGATGTTGCAGATGGGGATTCCTCATAAACATAGAACTGACATGGCAGGTATTGAGACATGTAGAACAGCCATATCCTATCCACACACACACACACACACACACACACACACACACACACACACACACACACACACACACACACACACACACACACACACACACATTGTTAAACCAACATTACTCCAAATGCAGTATAGCAGCACTTACAGTCTGTAGTCAGGTCAGGCACATCTCCCTCCTGTGTGTTGTCCAGTTTCCCAGTGTATGTTGCTAAAGGTAAATCCTCAATCCATCTGAGATGCTGTTTGCCAAACAACAGATCCAGTTCCTGCTCAAAGTGAATGAAAAGGGCCAACACCAACATCATGTTCCTAGATATTGTTAGTGTGCTTCCATGCAATTGGCTATGGGAATGCTACCATAGCTGTTCTACATGCAATCAGCTAGGAGAGGGCTGTAATTCATGCAGACGCCATCAGCTGATCATGAGCATCACTTAAAATACACATGCTGCTGCCTAAGCAAAACAGGCGTAGGTCTCCACATCCACCAGCCAGGGAGAGGGAGACAGAGGCAAAGACAAGTCAGGGAGGGGTGGGAGAGTAAAACCTACACATGTTTGTGTCACACACCTACCAGCACAGGGTATCAAACCCCTGATGACTATGTAGTGCTGTCACAGTTCTATGCAGTAATTGGATGCATCACATGGGTTACCTGTTGTGGAGCCCTCAGAATATATATGTGATAGTGACTGACATCTGCAACAGGGATATGGTAGCTATACGGTAGGTGACGTATACATGCCTATCCACATGAACAGATGCCACTGTCAACACAGCCACACTCTCACAGGGATGCACACACATTGACACACTTGGCAGGGACAGGATTAAAACTCATCAGTAGTGGGATTGCCACAACACATCACTGTGCAGGTATCACATGCACCACATGGGTCATATGGAGGTTGTATGGGCAAAGGGTATGGGGAGGTGTCTGACATCAGACAGCATGCTTCAGTATGCCAATGGGGGTTGTAGTGTGTGGATGTGAGCATACACACCATACAACACACACACACACACACACACACACACACACACACACACACACACACACACACACAGGGTGCCAGTACTGACATGCATGGGTGCATGTCTACAGAGGTGTGTGGTGGTCGACTGTGCCAGATGGCTATACAAGGCTAGGTGATGGGTATACCTTGGCATCAGGCCACATGACAATGGTCTGCATTGTGGCACAGGGCTGAGGGTTCTGCATTTGCCCACACAGGTGGATATTGTATCCCCCATCCAGTCACCTGGGCTACTATTGTATGTGGCCAATGCTGTGCATACCTTGCCATGTATGTATTCCTTAGTCCACGACATGGACAGTGTCTGGGATGTGGACACCTCCCACATGCATGTACAGTGACAAGTGGAACTGTACCTGGGGTGTCTGGCCCATGTTGTAAACACAGATTATCATCTGATGTGCCGGTCTTGCTCACCTGTAGCTGGAACTGATAATGGGTGGCAGGTTTACCTTGTACCTACATTGATAGCATGCTAACAGCATTCCATGGTGTCAGTGGCATCTGTCCATACAGGGCATGTTGTCAGGAATGGAATGTCTTTTGTGGTTCACATGTGATGGCACCACAGGTGTTGCAGGCGTCCATTGGGGAACATGGGGAGGGTGCACGTATGTGCATATTGGACAGATGTACAGGGTGCCATGCCCTCTGTAGCCCACTGCTATCACTCCATAGTTACTATCAGTGGCCAATATGCAGTGTACTCCCCACATATTGGCTGTTGCTTAGGTATGTGTGTGTGTATGAGACATGGGTTAAGAGTGTGTGCTGGGTAATACTGGGGTTGATAACTGTGATTGCCTGGCCTTGATGTCACATGTATGGATATGGCTTTGCATCCCAGCCTCCCAGCTATTTCACATCTGTTATCCCTGTACAGTGGCCATTGTGATATATAGTAGAGCCATATAAGAATTATGCAAAAGCTGCTCTACATTGGCCACAGGTGTCATACACTCACAATCACCTCCACACATGATATGAGTTACAAACACAAACACACACACACACCTGTCACTTCTAGGAGTAGAACCCCTACCTAACTAGTTTATTATACTACACCACTACACAGTTATAGTGCATGCCATGGAGATTACTGGAGTACTTCTTCCCCAAAGGTGTATATCACATTGGATGACATCAGCAGGGTTGCCAAAGTAGGACATTCTAATTGTAGTGAGTGTGACTAGCCTAAAATGCATTGATTCCTACACTGACAGTGACAAACACACAACAGAGGTCTATATCACACTACAACATGGAGCTGTTATAGGATGCACCATGGGATTACTGGAGAGCTCCTTCCCCAAAAGTGTATTTCACAATGGATGACATCAGCAGGATTGCCAAAGTAGGACATTCAAATTGTAGTGAGATTGAAAATGCATTGCTCCTTACACAGACATTGACACACACACACAAAACATCCATAACCAACATATATGAATATTGGACTCCTAACAGAGGTCTATATCACACTACAGTATGGAGCTATTATAGGATGCACCATGGGGATTATAGATTCATAGGTAGGTTCATAGGTAGGTACTAGGCTATTGGCCCTAGGGCCTATACAAGCCTAGCCAAAAAGGTACTCTGGCTTTTGCCACCCAAGAACATTATTTTCCTGTGCCCCTGTCAAGCAGAACTGATGCCCAGGGAGAATTTCCTATTACCCATCCAATCATCAAGAATTCTATATGTAGGTATTAGGCTATTGGCCTATACAAGAGAAGTTTTTACATGGGGCAGGTTTTCCCCAGTTGCTACATCTAGTTCATAGGTTAGTACTAGGCTAATTGCCATTGCGAGCCATTTTAAGCCTAGCAAGTTATCCCCTGTGAGATTCAAACCCTGCACCTTGTGTTTGTAAGGCAAACACCTTAACCATTAGGCCACCTTCCCAACCTGCAGAACATTTTCCCCCAAAGGTGTATTTCACAATGAATGACATCAGCAGAATTTCCAAAGTAGGACATTTGAATTGTAGTGAGTGTGATTAGCCTAAAATGCATTGCTCCCTACACAGACAGTAACACATACACACAAAAAACATCTGCAACCAACATGTGTGAGTATAGAACTCCTAACAGAGGTCTAGATCACACTATAGCATAGAGCTGTTATAGGACACACCACGTGTATTACTGGAGAGCTTTTTCC
Organism: Protopterus annectens; assembly: GCF_019279795.1. Classification (NCBI taxonomy): domain Eukaryota; kingdom Metazoa; phylum Chordata; order Ceratodontiformes; family Protopteridae; genus Protopterus; species Protopterus annectens. Next base: position 990,384,318 of record NC_056729.1, read on the forward strand.
CCAAAGGTGTATTTTACAATGAATGACATCAGCAGTATTGCCAAAGTGGACATTTGAATTGTAGTGAGTGTGACTAGCCTATAATGCATTGCTCCATACACAGACATTGAAGCACACACAAAACATCCAGAACTGCCATGGATGGGGATGGACCCTACCACAGTTCTAAATCACATTACAACTGTACACAGTTATGGCACATGCGATGGAGATTACTGGATTATGACCTTCCCAGAGGTGTATTTCTAGGTGGGTGACATCTGCAGCCTTGCCAAAGTTGAGCCTATGAATTGTAGGGAGTGTGAGTACCCTAAAAAGCATTGCTCTCTACACAGAATCAGACACGCACTCACACTTGCCATCTCTGGGATTAGAGCACCTACCTAACTACTTCATCACACTACAGCAGTACACAGTTACAGGACACCCTAAGGAGATTACACGTCTACCACCTTCCCTGAGGTGTATTTCTAGGTGGATGGCATTAACAGACTTGCCAAAGTAGAGCATTTCAATTGTTGGTAGTGTGTCTACCCTAAAAAACATTGCTCTCTACACAGTCAGAAAGACACACACACAAACACACACAGTTGCCAAGTCTCTCATTAGAACTCCTACCTAACTAGTTTATCACACTACAGCAGTACTCAGTCATGGAGATTACTGGGCTACAACACTCCCAAAGGTGTATTTCAAATTGGATGACCTCAGCAGGCTTGTCATAGTAAGGTACGGGGAGGGCAGTTTGTGTACATGGGCCATAACTCATTCATCTAGGGGTTGACACATCACATGCAGGCACACACAGGGTCATATTTCACAGGTACATGTATACAGCTGCTAGATGACTACTTCCTTGTACAGTCATGTTGCACAGCTGGCATGTGCACCACATAGTCTGTCATGCTGTCAGATACTGGTGGCTAGCATCTGCAGTGAGTGACATCTGCACCTCGTGTTTGGAACCCTTTGGCTGTGTGAGGGTGGGACTGGCCTGGATGGCTCCTTGTCACAATCACCCTTTTCCACACATCTATGTATGTCTACCTTTGGCTTATTATAGTGTGTTGTCCTTACATATATGTCTGTATTCCTATCCACTGTGTGTTCAAGGCATGAGTGGTGCATACTGACGTGTGTCTGCACTAACAACTGTGACTGCCATATATGTCTGTTCCACTGGTGTTTGCAGACATGGCCTTCGTGTGTTTAAGTGTGCGAACATGCCCAGTATGACCTTTCAGTATGTTGTTGACTGACATTGCCTTCCTTTCTCTGTGTGTGAGCATGCCCAGTATCGCTGTCTGTATTGCATGTGTGGATCGAGTCCAGGTACTTTGTACTGCAGCGCTGACTTTTGTGTTATACACCGACAGGTAGCGTTGTCACCTCACAGTAAGACGCTGTCCGGTTCGATTCTCAGCTAGAGCATCTTCTGCGTGGAGACATGCGAGAATGGGCATACCTTCGTTGAAGGTTGTGCATCAGGGCTGGTAACTTGTCACGTAAAAATCAACTACCAATCATTAGCAGACCGGATTTCCACTGTGGTGACCCCTAACCGGGAAAAGCAGAAAGACACAACAACCGACAGGTAGCATGCTGTCTCTGCAGGATATCCATTGATCATTTAGCATTGACTGTTACTACATTTCTGCATAGCAGGGGGGGCACACCTTACTGTTTCTACATTTCTACACAGGATTGGGGGGGCACACCTGACTGTTGCTATATTTCTACATAGGATGGAGAGGAGCACATGTGACTATTTTGACATTTCTACAGAGGATTGGGGGGCACATCTGACTGTTACTATATTTCTACGTAGGATGGGGGGCACACCTGACTATTTCTACAGTTCTACACAGGATTGGGGGAGCACACCTGACTGTTACTATATTTCTATGTAGAATGGAGGGCATACCTGACACTTGTACACATTTGCTAGGACTGTACTGGTATGTTGGGTACTCCATTCCAGTCTTTAGTGTTACCTATTGTGCTGACTAGAGGCATACCAGTGTAGTACAGATCTTAGCTTTTAATTACCTACATATTGGTTTCTGACATCTTACCCTTCAGAACTGATATCCCACTGCCTGACCTGCTGTAGTCTGTCTTTGTATGCCTTGGGGGAGGTTACCCATAGGTCTCATTCAGAGGCCATAGCACAGCCTTTGTTTGTGTTTGTCTACATCTGTCCTGCTGGCTGTGACTGTTGTTGGTTATGTGACCCCCCTGACTGGCATGTGTGAGTCACTTACCTTGTGGGTGTCCCAGTATTGAGGGTGGTGCTGCAGGGCTGCCTATGTCTGATGCATATAGTCCACTCCCTACACATGGTTAGGCACAGGTAGTGTAATGTTTGGCATCCCTTTCACTGTATGTGAGAGTTGGAGAGAGGTGTTATTCCCTGGGTCCCTCCTGTGTAAGTGTATGTGCTATGTGTTGCCTCTTTGCCAAGGCCAGGGCATACTGGGTATGTCTACTTCTGCCTACTGGGGCAGGCTCAGGTTATTCCTCCTCCAAGTCACTCTGTGCCTATGCAGGCCTTGGGAATGGTCAGGGGCTGTGTGGCCCTGACCCGTGCTGTTCCTGCTGCAGCTGTTTCTGCAGGATCTTATTGTGTTTCATGGCACATACAAGGATGATTTGGTACATGTAGCTGGTGAGTACTGCAAGGCTCCAACAGATATGTCCATTCACTGGAACCATGACTTGAGCATCCCAAACACATGCTCTACTATAATTCTGGTCTGTGCGTATGCCTCATTATGGAGTTCTTGTTCGGGTGTGTGTGCATTTCTGATGGGTGTCATCAGCCATGTCTCCAGTGTGTATCCAGCATTCCCCACTAGGTGACCATGAGGGATGTCCCCACTGGCAAATCTCTGGTACAGCTGCATCAGATGCCAGATGTGGGAATCGTGATAGCTTCCAGGGCAGCCAGCACACACATTCATTATTATGCCCCGGGCATCGCACATGACCTAGCAGTTGATGGAGGGGAAGGCTTTGCGGTTGATGTAGACACTACCCCACTCACTGGGTGATGTTTTGATGTGTATGTGCATGCAGTCTATAGCACCCACTACCTCAGGGTATTCTGCTATTTGGTGAAACAGTTGCATTTTGCTGGCCAATGTCTCACGGGTGTTGGGGAAATATATCTGCTCACCAAATGTGCTGACATGGCATCCAGGAACTGGTTAAGTACTCTTGATGCTGATGGCTGTGAAATCCCCATCATATCCCCAGTTGGCTTTTGGAAGGCACCTGTCGCTAGTATTCTTAGGCCTGCACATACCTTGGTATCCACTGGGTTGGGTTCCCCTCTGTTCGTTCTGTGTGTCAAGCATGGCCGGCACAGCTCAATAATTTGCTGTAGGAGGTCCCTGTCCACCCTATAATGCTCCACTATCTCCAGCTCATGTAGCCCCTGGTAGGTTACCCTGGGTCTGTATACTCTTCTCTATCTCCTCACTGTGGGTTGGTTGACAGCATTCACATACTCACCACCCTCAGCCTCTTCCACAAGTTGTATGATAGCTATTGCAGCCCCTATCATTTTCTGCTGTGAGTGTTAAAAGTTCCTTGGCTGTTTACACCAGTGGTGTAGAATGTGGAAAAAAACAGAGAGGAAGGTGTCTGCTTAGTTTATAGGGGAGTTCTGGGCTGGTCTAGTCTGCTGCCTGTGTAATTGGCTGATTCTGACACATTTCACCTGCCAGCTAAGCTAGTTCTCCTTGATTACCTTCCTACTGCTGTTTTCCATTCCCATTGCCTTCCTATTTAAAAATGTGTATGTGCCGCACAAACACAGTGCTCAAATGTGCACACTGCTGCTATTTCCTGGTTGAACTTCTTTTTTCTTCCTGTAAAACCCGGTGCATGGCACGCACACCTGCTTAGGCTTTGTAAAGAGTGCTAGGCAGGTTTAGACACACCCCTAGCTTAGCTGTGCTAAGCTAGGAGCAAACCCGAGCCACAAGACTCCAATCCGCTTACAGTATGCATGACACACCCCCCACATGATGTCAGCTAATTCCTAGGCTTGCACAAAGCTATTCCTGCAATTATACTGTTGGGACCTGACTCACACGCTGCGGAAAACTGGGATTCGCTATCATTCCCCTCATTTGCATAGGATTGCCTGCTGATGCATAGTTGCATGTCTCACACTGAGCCTCCTCCCTTAGCAACCACTACTCACTGGCCATGTTGTCTTCTGCCTGCCACTGACTTGCATGGCAGAATACTGATTTTAGTTAGAATGCTTAATTTAGGTTAATTTTGTTATTTCCCCCCAATCCCATTTGCGCGCCACTGCCCTACACCTAAACAGCCAAGATCAGCTAAAAAAAATTAAAAGTTGATTTTTTTATTTTTTGTTTTGTTTGCAATGCCAATGGCCTTATATGTGGCCATTGGCATGCTTCCTCAGTGATATGCAGCCTTTATTTGGGGCTGTCACAGCTATGTTTTGGATTTTGCAGAAATGTACTCAGTTACTAACTTAGTACATTTCTGCAGATTGCACTAGTCCTGCACGGATGGTGGCAAGCTTCCTGGATTGCAAAATCACCTCATTTTCATGGATTTCTTCTGCAAATGGGGTGATTTGCATACAAGGGCTTAGTCCATGCAGGATTAGGGCAGGGCCTCTTGTGCACACCTCTGCAGACTGTTCCTGGATCACACAGCAGACATATTACCTGCTAGAGCTCCTAAAATTATCCTATACGTCGTGCAGGGCATAGTGAATCCAGGGGAAAATCTAACAGTAGGTAGCCACAGTAAAGTATTCTAACTTGATTTGCACAAATACATATTAGTCCTGTAAACCCAGCTACTCCCTATAATATCTAATGCCTTCCAGGAAAAGAATATCTGCTATAATACAGAACATCTTGAGTAAACTGCACCTTAACAGAATTTCCTTGCAGGCCAATGAGGCATCAATGACAGCTATAGACTCCTGCTGATGTTTTGATCTCAGCCAACACATCTACTCCACTATTTAAAACTTGTGAGCTTTCTGATCCCATTGTAATCTAGACAATGAATCAGAGAATGTTTGAGGCACTGATTTGTTGTATTGATTTGGACTGGGATGATGATGAAAGCCCACAGATTGAATAGTATGGTGCAACTCATCAAATGGGCACTATAACCATGGCTGCTGTAAACAAGGGTGCCATAGCAGCAGCAGCAGCATTTCTTTGCTTAAATAAAAAAATAATATTTTTAAAGTTTTCTCCAGCCAAACATTGCCTTAGGAGGCTAAATAGTTTGGCTATGCCTAAGGCCAGCCATGTCAACATAATTGGTAGAGTTCATATTCTGAAGAAAGTATCAAACTCTTGTCAAATGTATTCCAGGATGGGTACTTCCTCATTGTTTCCTTCTCCTCCATCCTGGGCCTTGAATTGCTATCAGGGGTTCTAAATTTCCCTCTTCTACTCTTGCTTGCTCCTCTATAGCAACTGTGTGTTTCTTCTTGGACAATAGCAAGAGCACTGAAGCACTTTTCATTCTGTCTGAGCAAAGTCTACACAGTGACAGTGTTCTGAAATAAAGCTTCTATGGCCTTCTCCGTACTGGTATAGGCACTCTGTTTCATAGATCACTGGGCCAAATACCAGCTTCAGTTATATTTCTTTATAGTTCACAAGCCTGGGAGTATTTTAAGCAAGTACCTAGCATTTAGACCAGAGTGGCAAAATGTTGGTTTTTGGACACTTTGTGAACCAGGAGACTACATAAAGGTAAGTATCCTAGTTTTTATTCAAATCAGATTAATAAGAGTGGTTTAAAAAAATCAAAGTTATGTGCTTCAATTCATCATCAAACAGTAAAGCAAACATATTCATTGCTCAGTAAAGCAAAAAATGTTTTAAACCACCTATAGCCTTCTTTTTAATAAATAATAAAATCACAAATGCTGAAATTAGAGTCATGGAACATTAAAGGGTTGCAAGCAATTAAGAAAAGAAAACTTCTTATGCATCTGGTGTTTAAATCTTTATCAATTATAATTTTCATCCAAGAAACTCATCTTTCTAATGATCAGCGTGAACAGGAATGAGGGAAATGATGGATTAAAACTATTATTGCATCAGGTGCTAAAACTAATAGTGTGGGTGTTGCTATAATTATCAAAAATTCATTCCAACAAGACATAATTAACTACGACTCTAATGAAGAGGGTAGATGGTGCTATTTTACTACGCGGTGTACATACCTAGATAAACCTACCCTATTTATTAATATATATGCTCCATTCACCAGACAACAAAATTTTCATATGACAATTTATAAAATACTGGCATCTTTTCCTAACCATTACTACATAGTGGGAGGGGATTGGAATTCTATACAAGATCCGATGAAAGACAGGTCCAATATTAATATTAATGCTAAATATAATAAATACGCTACCTTAACTATTTCTGAACTTAAGGAGGATTTCAGCTTATTTGATCCTTACATCTATCAAAAAGGCCCCTCAAAAAATAACAAATTCACTTTCTTTTCTAGCTGTCACAAGAGTTGGTCTAGGTTGGACTTCTTCCTAATTTCCTCAATACTTAATAACAATGACATCTCATTTAGTACTGAGCCCAGATTTCTCTCGGACCACTCAAAAATTTCTCTCTCTATTCACTGGTCTTCCAAAATACTTTCAAATTCCAACGCCATTTGGTGGTAGCTAAATTCTAACCTTCTAAAGAAGGCAGACATACTTTCAGAAATTGAGTCCTACCTAGATCAATTCCTTCAATCTTTAAAATCTGATTCATCTTCCATAGCCTATTCCTGGGCAGCCACTAAAGCAATGATTAGATAAATGCTTATAAATAAAGCATCATACTACAGAAAATTTTACAACAAGAACGAATCATCCATATCAGATAATATAACTAAATTAGAAGTCGAAATCCAAACAAACTACTCTCCCCAATCTGAGAAGGAAATAATTCAACTACAAGAGGAACTTCTATATCTTCATGCTGAGAATCTTTCCTTTCAGGAAATAAAAACATTAGCCAACTACTCTGAATAGGCCCAATTTACTTCTAAGTTTCTAGCCAGAATCTTGAATCAAAACAAACCATCTCGTTCTATACCAGAAATTCATTATCAGGGGATAAGGTATCAGACTATACAAGAAATACTTAAACTCTTTGAATCAATATATTCTCAACTATATAGTCTTCTGGAAAGTCCTTTAGACAAAGCAGAGCTTCAAAGCTTCTTAAACAAGTTAACTTTACCTAAGCTTACTAAAGATCAACAAGACATCCTAGTCAGGGAAATTACACAACAAGAAATTACCTACGCTATCAACAACATGAAACTTAACAAAGCTCCTGGGCCAGATGGCTTCACAGCCAAATTCTATAAATGCTTTATATCTAAAATCTCCAATGCCCTGCTTCAGCTTTTTAATCATATTATCCACTTTGGAATAAAAGACATTCATCTAAATGCATCAAGAACTATTTATATTCCAAATCCTAATTCTGACACCAAAACCCCCTGGATATATAGGCCTATTTCTATCGTTAACTTAGATATGAAGATCTTGGCTACAATCCTAGCTAATAAACTTAAAACTGTCATTCTCAGTATTGTATCACCTGAACAATCAGGCTTTATTCTTCATAGATGAACTGTTGATCATATACTTACACTAGACGCCTTGATATCGCTCTCTACTCTCACTAAAACACCTATTTACACCCTGGCCATAGATGCATCCAAAGCCTTTGACCAAATCAGCACAGACTTTCTGTTTGATATTCTCCCTCACTTCAGTATACCATACTTATACATTAACATCATTAAAATTCTTTGTTCTAATGCATACACTGTTTTACAAATAAACAAGTATCATCCAGGATCAACATTAGAAACAGTGCAAGGCAAGGATGCCCCCTTCCCCCCTTCTATTTAACCTTTTCATTGAACCTTTATTTCTATTAATCAAACAGAAAACCTTACATCACATTCCTTTGTTATACAACACAAAAATCTCCTTATCAGCTTATGCTGATGACTTAAACATCTATTTTACCTTACCTAATTCTGACCTTGAGAAAATTATGTCTTCCACTGATACCTTCTCCAAACTGGCAAACTACAAATTAAGTAAAGACAAATCCTTAATCTTCCCTATTAATATGTCTACTCAATACCCAAGTATATTCCCATCTAAAGTTATAAACATTAAACATTTCCATTATCTAGGAATCTCATTCTTTTAGGACTCTACAGCATTTTACCAGGGTAATATTACTAGATTATGGTTGAATGTGCAAAATGATTTAAACAGATGGGCCAGTCTTAAACTACCCTTCCTCCCAAGAGTAGCAATTATTAAAATGAACATACTTCTCAGATTTCTTTATATTTTCAATGCAACAAATATTATCATACACAACAAATTCTTCAAAAATATATACTCATCCCTTTCAAAATTTATATGGTCCCTTAAATCTGTTAGGATTAGCTACTCTAAACTTTCGTACCCGAAGGAACAAGGAAGTCTAGGACTGCCAGATTTTAAATTATATTACAAAATTATAAATTGCAGTAGGATAATTAACATAGCTACATTCAACAGGGATTCCAACATATGGCATCCAGTCTGGGTCATACTCTATAACAATTATATTAAATCACTGAATTTTAACCCCATAGCTTTTCCTTTCTTAAATAAAGAAAATCTGGGCAAAATCAAGATACATAGTGACATAAAAACCAAAATAGGAACACTACAAAAACATTTTCACTCCCTAAAGCTGACCCCTGCCTTTAATATTTTGCAACCACTCCATCTTAATCCTAACCTAAAATGAATGGGATAATGCTAAACTTAGCTCAATTCCCTCTTCTGAAGGACAAAAATATTATAGATCTCCTCCCCTTTAAGCACCACTCGATCTCAGGTATAAGAACTAAGATGAATCTTCCCAAAAAGTATACAATCATACTAAGACAAATCATGGAATTATCCCATAAAATCTTAGACCACCCTCTGCTATCAGATAAAGCCATCTCCTCCTGCAAAGTAATTTGGAAACTTCTCTTCCTCAAAAAGAAAACAATTTAAAACACCTACAAAATCATTATGTCCTTTAAAACACAAAATGAGCCTATATACTCTAACTACTGGCTGAAACAGGATCCTTCTATCTCCCACAATCAAATACCAAATGCCATCAAGACTAGCTCCAATCTCATACCCCTAAAAAAGCTCAATTATACCCACCTTATGTTACTGAACAATGCTTATCTTACCCCTAACATAATTAATAAAATTTACCCTAACTCTTCTCCTCAATGCCAATTCTGCAAAAATCAAAAAGATGATCTCCTACACATATTTTGGAGCTGTAAATGTTCATACAAACTTTGGTGTGCCCTAAGAGTCCAGTTAGAAAAAATAGGCTACGAAAAATCAACTCTGTCTTGGAAATTTACACTGTTACATATCCCCCCTCCTGGACTACCAAAGGTACAACTTAGAATTTTAATTTCCATATTCATGTTAATAAAGTATTACATCACACTTAACTGGAAAAACAGGCACTCATTATCCTGGGAAGGATTTAAGTTACTAGCAATTAAACATCTTAAGGCTTATAGGTATCTATTTCACAAACCAAATCAGAAAGCTTATCTTAAAGAATATTATAGGATTTTTTTTGAATATATTCTAAAATGATTGCAACATTACCCAGATTCACTTGTGTTATTTGGGGGCATTGTATAAGTCTATATAGTTAAGTATGTATACAGTTCATGTTGTTTTGTTTTACTGTCTTTCAATGTTTAATACTCTTATAAACAAATAAAAATAATTAAAAAAAATGTTTTAAACAAAAAAATATATGAGAATATGACTCTTAATCTAATACTGACCAAAATGAACTTTAAAACATTGAACAGAACTGGTCAAAACACAAATAATTGAAACAAACACAAAAAACATTGTTTTGTACCCCACTCACCCCTAATAATGATATATACCATCTCCAAGATTGAAGAAAGGGCAAATTGCCAACTGTTGTGATCTTGCACAGAAAAAAGTAGCAAGCAATGTGAGATCAGTTACAATGGCTTTTTTCTTGCAATGAATTTGCTTCTTGACCACTTCAATGAGACACAGACATATGTATGCACATATATCTCTATCTATCTATCTATCTATCTATCTATCTATCTATCTATCTATCTACATGAAAAAAAAGCGGTTTGATCAAAAAAAAAAATCTGAATGGTGGGGAAGGAGCAAACTCCCTGATCCTCCCTATTTATGATCTTGCACTGAAACAAAGCTATCAGTGTTTGACCTTTTTTTTTTTTTTTCATGATTCATTCGATCATTCACACACACACAATGATCTATCTATCTATCTATCTATCTATCTATCTATCTATCTATCTATCTATCTATCTATCTAGCCATCCCTATATACATTTACTTGTGTGTGTGTGTGTGTGTGTGTGTGTGTGTGTGTGTGTGTGTGTGTGTGTGTGTGTGTGTGTGTGTGTGTGTGTGTGTGTGTGTGTGTGTGTGTGTGTGTGTGTGTGTGTGCGTGTGTGTGTTTTCCAATTGTCCTTCATCTTCCTTTATTATTTTTTCTTTAAGCTCCAAATAATCATTTCATAATTCACTTTGCATACTTTGCCAGGACAAATTTCTTTTTGTGGTAGACATTGTTGAAAAATGGAGGAGGTGAGTTTGGCTACACTGTCCCTGTCTGCAACTGGCAATCATGAAAATAGGTTAATGTTTTTTTTTTTTCAGTCAAGGAAGCCTCTAAGTGTCTGCCAGATGGATATGCATGGTGCCATTTACTACATATATAGAGATACATTGCAAATGTGCTATAACATGTACATATGCTATGGAACACCTGCTAGCATGTAATGTGCCAGGCAAGATTTTAGTATTCATTATATTATTTCTGGCTTTAGCCTCTAATCACCTTAACATGGTATTTTTGTGGTAGGATTGGCACCACTTTTCCCTAAGGAAGAAGACCTTGGTGTTGATTGCTCAGTCTTTACCCCCAAACTCCTAAGCCAACTGACTCTCAAACTACTGCTGTGAAAACATAAGTTGCAGCAGGTGGTAGTACATATCTTGAACCCACAACAATGAGGTAGCCATGTTTTAATAAGAGAAAACCCATAAGGCAGTAGAAAATGCATGCAAGTCATTTTCAAACTGACATTTATTAAAATATCATCTTCAGACTTGTAAATGTGACTGGGACTCATGAATTCATGATATCTGGCAGCTGCCAATGTTTAGTCATCTATTTATCCATGGAAAAAAATGAAAAACAGCATTTATATTTTACATGTCTATCAGTAATCATGAGCAGTTAGTGCTATCCTTTGTACTGAAGGCAGGTAGTAACCCTACATTACAAGCCAAACACATATGGTTAAATCTCTGTTGTGTTGTAGACCTAAAACAGCTGTGGTTAAATCTCTATTATATTGCAGACCTAAAACAGCTGTGGTTAAATCTCTGTTATGTTGTAGACCTCAAACAGCTGGAATTACATCTGTATCATGTCATAATCCTATTATGGACATGCAGTTATGTTAGAATTGTTTGATTACATGTTGGTTTAATATTAGAATGTGAGAGCTATAGACATTTGTGGCGATGATAGGAAAAAAATGAAAATAGGAAACTGTATTTCTGAACACAGGGCTCTTCTTTTCATTATACTTAGTCCTTCTCCCTACAGTATGCAAGATGGTCTTTGCTCATTAATGTGCATGCATTTTAATACAGAATAATTGACAGATGTGTTGTTGACTGTACAGCATCATTGTCAATTTTGTTGCCTTCAAAAGCTAAGAATAGACTAACACAAACTCAGTGATATTAAAAGGTTATTCTGATGAAAGTATAAGGTAATTGTAATAAAACTACTCTGGTGTCTGCCTGCAAGTTGAGATAATGATGTACCAATGATGTACAGAGGAAAATGATATTCTGCAATATATGATGCGTTAACTATTCTTGTATTGCTCAATGCTTATCATAGGAACTGTCAGAACATATTCTATTAACAAACATATCAAATTCCATTGTAATTTGGGCAGCTCAGGCAAATGAAGTGATTTTGTCATTAAGTCAATATATTTTTGTCTGCCAACAGAGATAAGAGTGAGCCCAGTTTAAGTTCAGAGATTAGAAAGATGACTGTTCCTGTAACTTCTCAAACCAGATACTACAGGGCAATCATATTTTTAAAAATTATGGTAATTATATGTTGTGATATCTTCTTTCTGCATTTTATTTTACTGATAACACTTTAAGGCAGCAGTGAAATTATATCATAATATGGGTTCTTTTGTGACCCTCCTTCTTCTTGGAACAGAATACAGAATTTTCATTACATGTAAGAATGCCTTTTTCCACAGAAAACAAACATGACATGTAGGCTAATGTCAGCCAGAGTATGCTTTTCAAAATTAAATCTAAAGCAAGATCCTCAACAAAGTGTTTGTTCTTGACTTTAGACATTTGCTTGTTTTATGTAAAAGAGAAAAAAAAATAAACGAATGTAGCCAAAATGAAGCAAATGAACAGCAAAGAAGTTGACCAAGTTGAGCAGGCATGATCTACCCTACACAAAACCAAACTGTGTAGGATCCAGAGGAGATTCCCTATATCCTTGTTTATTAGGTCCATGATGATGGGGTCCATAGCTTTGCATATCAGACTTGTCAGGCTAATTGGGCGATAGTTCCCGGCACTGTAGTCACTCCTTCCTTGTGGAGAGGGATGACTGTAGCACTGCGCCATTCGGTAGGGACAAAGCCCTAAGGTGAGGCTGTGATTGAACAAGGTACACATGTGAGGTGCCAGTTCACTCTGTAGTTCATGTAGAACACAGCCAGGGATATTATTAGGTCCCATAGAAGCTGTATTCTTGGCCGTGGACAGTGCTGTTTTAACCTGTGCAGCAGTAATACTGGGTGCCTGGCAATCTACTGGTATTGTGATTGGTCCTTTGGGGGGTAGAGAGGGGTAAAGTTGGCACTGAATCTGTCGGCCAGTATATTGGAAATATCTGTTGGCTCAGTATAGGAGGTACCATTGTGCAGTAGCTCAGAGCAATTCTGGGTATTGCCGTGGAGATTCTTTACATAACTATAGAAGGCCTTGTGGTTGTCCTTACTATCTGCTGCAATTCTGTTTTCATAGCTAGCTTTAGAGGATTTGATGAGAGTCTTATTGGGTATGTCTAACCTCCATATGGGGTACTGCAGAAATTCATGGACTTCATATTCCAGTGGATGCTGAGGTAAGTATAATGCTCACTGCATGTCCCATGGGGATCTTCCAGAGACAGACTGGGAACATGTTGGGGAACTCATAGGCTTTACCCTCAAGGATAGTGCATCAGATCATGGATGCACTCTTGGCAAGTGTGGAATAGTACATCTATTTTCTGGTGTTGCCTCAGGACCAAACCGGGACTATGAGTGCCATTTATGGGGTGGCACACCTCTCTGAGATACTTGTTGTGATAGACTGCACCCATGTTGCAAATATGGCCCCTTCTGGTTTGCAAGATGAGCAGTACCGCAAAATAAATGGCTACCATTCCATCACTTGTCAGGTAGTTTGTAATGCATGGGGATGCATTACCATTCCCAATGTATAGCATCATGGTAGTGCAAACAATCTCCATATTTGGCACACTAACTCACTATACAGCATCTTCCTGCATGGTGGGATGCCCAGTGGTCATTTTGTTGGTAAGTGGAAAATGTTTTTTTTTTTTGCATTGTATTTTAGTAGTAACTCATGGTGAACTATGTTGCAGAATATTAAACCAATTTTCCTTTGTTTTTTTCTGCACCTTTTCTCTTTTTTATTTATTTATTTTTGGGTGATGATGGATATTCACTGAATAAGTGGCTCATGACACCTGTGACAAATCCTAGTGGAACTTCAGAAAAGACCTGTAACACATCCCAGTTCCAGACATATATTGTCATTGAGAGGGTCTTTGTTCTCCAAAACAGTCATTTCATGCATCTGGATGAGTCTAGGGGGTGCCTTTTAGTATGACCCAGCTATTGCATGTAGGATGTTTACTCCATGTAGCATTCTGCACAACATGATCATGTGCCAGTCTGGTGGTAAAGTGACCCATGCTGTCACTGCAGCTCCCAGTAACAGTCCCGGCGTGACTAATGAAACCCAGGCAGCAATAGTAGTAAGGTACCTCATGCAGCAGACATGCATGGCATATGGCTGCACAAGGTAAGAGGTAGCAACTAATCCAGAAGTATGGACCATGGCAATCAGGTTAGTACTTCATTTCTTGTAAACAACAAAAAATGAAAGCAGTGATATCTGTGGGCTATACTGTATGGTGCATGATTTGCTGTCATTGTTCATCCGACATTCTTTCTCATCCTAAATTTATTTATTTATTTATTTATTTTATTTATTTCAGAACAGTTACTGATATTATTGTTTGCAAAAGTCATGCCTGACTGCTCACTGACTCCTGCAAGGAATAATCACAGTTTTAAATATTTTGTGTAACACATTCTGCTATAGTGGTGCACATAAGTATGCAGATACAGAATGTCCTCATGATATAATTAGTAAAAAGTGTTATTTCAATATTTCATGAGTTTATTTATTTTACTGTTATTTTTATTTAACATTTGTTTACCAGGAAAGTCCAACTTGGAATGAAGCCAATTTTCAGCAAAGGCCCTGGGAGAAACACTCCAGATGCATGTCTTTGTAACATGGGAGGAAACTGGGGCACCCAGAGGAAACACACACAGATGCAGGGAGGACATGCAGACTCCACACAGAAGGCATCCAAGCTAAGAATCAAAGAGGAGAACTTCTTGCTGTGAGTCAACAACACAACCGCTGCACCACTGCATTATCCTTGTTTATACATTGCATTTCAATGAAAACATATTTTATTATTTTTGATATCATGGAATTTATTCTAGATTGAAGTGTATTGTTTGCTGAGGCACTGCACATCAGATTAGTTTATTTTGTCACACACAAGAATTTGTTAGTTCAAGGAAAAAAATATCATTTGTGCAGTTGTGAGTGTGAAGTGTCAGTGCTGGTTTATATGGTACTATACTCACTTTAATCTGTAATTTTTTTATCAATATTTCCCTGAATACTTGTTCATTATTACTTTTAGGAATGGTAATGCATAGAGCATTGGTGTTAATGACCGCAATCTCATAGTATGTAATGCAGATATATTTCCACAGTTACTTGAGGCTTTAAGCAGTACCACTGCAGGACATACAACTGTAAACAGACCTTCTGCCCCTCCACCCCCTTTCTGTATATTTATAATTTATTCCATTTGAGTTAATCATGCATCTGTGTTTTTGAAGGTCAAAATGTTTTTTTTTTGTTTGTTTGTTAAACTAAAGTTTATTAGCAATATTCAGAACAAACATTAATCAGAAATACAATAACATCAACCAAAGCAGTAATGGTTATATATAATAACAATTGCTATGTACCCATTTAAGCTAATGATTTTCAAACTACACAATCAAATCAGGAAGGTCAAAGTATCTGTCTTAGAATCCAGACAGCTAAATTTATTAATATGTCAACTGACTTACAAACTGTCTAAAACTCTTTTTCCTTATTATTATTATTTTTTCTTTGTTTTTAAGAATGCTAACAATTAGGCATTGATCAACTGTTTATCTTCTAGAAGAACTAAACTATATAGAGTTATAATAGCTTAGCCATAGATATAGTAACAATGGAAATGGGTACAGATAAAAATGATGTTATAAACTGTAATAATTTGTTGAAATAACCTTGGGCCGGATTTACGATGGCTTGCACGGAGTCTAAGAGTAGAGTAAGACTCCATGCAGTCATCATGTCCGACAAGCGATCCAGGAACAGCCTGCAGGGGTGTGCAAGAGAGCTCCTAAAATGGCTCTTACACGGACAGGGCTGGGATATGTACATTACCTCAATTGCAGGGGAAAGGCATGCAAATGAGTTAGATTTGCGATTCAGGAAACCCGAACCTGTCCGAGTAAGAGCAGTGTTATTTTCAGAAATGTACTCAGTTGACAGCTGAGTACCATTCTGCAAATAGCAAAACGGAGCCATGACAGCTCCAAATAAAGGTTGCATCCAGTGCAGGAAGCATGCCAATGGCCAAATATATGTCCATTGGCAATGTTTCGTGATGCAATATGAAAAAAAAAATAATTTTTTTTCTACGATTCCCGATGTTTAAGCATAGTGCAACGCCACGCAAACGGGCTGCGCTCTAAAACCCAGAAAACTAAAAATTATAACCCACAAATGTGAATCATATGTAAATTGTTAATTTACAATGTAAGGGAATGGCAGGCTGAAGACAACATGGCCACTGAGTAGAGGTTGCTAAAGGGGGAAGCTCAGTCTAAGAGATGTAACCAAGCATTAGTAGGCAATCCTATGCAAAGGATGGTTAGGATAGTGAATCATAAGTTTACATAGCAAATGAGCACAGTCAGTGGAGTGTAGGAGTAGGATAAGGGGAGTAACAGAGTAGAAGATAGGTGACATCACAAGTGGGGTATGTATGAAAGAAGTGAAGCTCATTGGAGCAGAGTGGCATGTGTCAGCTGTCATTTACACATCATGGAAAGAGGTGTGTCAACAGGTAGGCTAGGTAAAGGCAAGAAATGGAAGGTGTATGCCGTGGATAACACCAAAGTTTCTTGCTGAGCGGGTATGCACTCGTGTGCGCGCATGTAAACCCGAGTAAGACAGAGTGCGCATGTGTAAGCGTGAGTGCACGTTTTTAAGTCTGAGTAAGCACGTATAAGGCTTTTTAAAGAGTTGTAAGTGCACTTGCGCTGGTGTGCGCACATTTTAACCTGAATAAGCAAGTTTTAGTCTGTGTAAGCATGTGTGCATGCATGTGAGCTGCTGTGAGCATGTTTGCGCTTGTGTACATGATGCTGCCTCCCCACGAGGAAACAGAAAAGAAAAAGGAAGCACAACAAATAGTACAAAGCTACCAGGGAGTACTAGCAGAGCTAGCAGGTGAAAACAATCAGAATCAGGCAATTACACAGGCAATATACTAGCCCAGCCCAGCCTAGCATTTAAAACTCTGCAAACAACCGTCCATTATGTTTCTCACAACAGACACTGCAGTAAGCTAATAGAAGTGAAAACTGAAAAAGCTTTACTGAGACAAAGAAATGTTAGGGGCTGCCATTGCTGTTATAAGGTGACATATGCAACATGCTGAGGGTGTTGACAATGGAAATGCTGCTGGACAACCCACAGTGAGGAGACAGAGAAGAGTGTACAGGCCCAGTGTAACCTACCAGGGTCTACATGAGCTGGAGATAGTGGAGCACTATAGAGTGGACAGAGACCCCCTGCAGCAAATTGTTGAGCTGTGCAGGCTATGCCTCAGACACAGAACCAACAGAGGGGAACCCATCCCAGTGGAAACCAAGGTATGTGTTGGCCTAAGAATATTAGCAACAGGTACCTTCCAGAGACCAACTGGTGAAATGATGGGGATATCACAGGCATCAGCATCCAGGGTACTGCACCAGTTCCTGGATGCCATGTCAGCACATGTCGGTGATCATGTATATTTTCCAAATTCCAGTGAGGTATTGGTCAGCAATATGCATCTCTTCCAGCAAATAGCGGAATACCCTGAGGTAGTGGGTGCAATAGACTACATGCACATATGCATCAAAGCACCAGCCGGCAAGTGAGGTAGGGTCTATGTCAACTGCAAGGGCTTCCCCTCCATCAACTGCCAGGTCGTGTGTGATGCCCAGGGCATAATACTGAATGTGTGTGCTGGCTGCCCTGGAAGCTACCATGATTCCGATATCTGGCATCTGATGCAGCTGTACCAGACACTTGCCAATGGGGACATCCTACATGGTCACCTAGTGGGGGATGCTGGCTATGCACCGGAGCTGTGGCTGATGACACCCACCTGAACAGGAACACCATAATGAGGCACACGCACAAACACGTAATGTAATCGAGTGTGTGTTTGGGCTGCTCAAGTCATGGTTCCAGTGCCTGAACACATCTGGTGGAGCCTTGCAGTACTCACCAACTACATGTACCCAAATTGTCATGGTATGTGCTATGCTACATAATATGATCATGCGAAAACAGCTGCAGCAGGACCAGCATAGGCCTGAGCCAAACAGCCCTCCACCATTGCCAAGGCCATCACAGGCAGAGCGTGACTCGGAGGAGGAACAACTTAAGCCTGCTCCAGTAGGCAGAAGGAGGCGTGCCCAGTATGCTTTGGCCATGGCATAGAGGCAATGCATAACACATACACTGGCTCAGTAGGAACTCTGGAAATGATACCTCTCTCTGACTTGCACATATAGTAAAAGGGGTGCCTAAGTTGACACTACCTGCTTTCAAACATGTACAGGGAGTGTAGTATGTGCATCCAACATAGGCAGCCCTGCAGCACCACCTGAGGCATGATTGCCATGTGTTAAGCAATATAAAGCAGTGCTAAACAGCATTTACCACCATGTAGTATATGCAGACAAAATCGCACACACCAACTAGCACAACTGTTGTCAATGTTGAGTAATATTGGGCAACGCCCAGCAATGTTGGTGAATATTGAGCAATGTCGGACAAGCCTGGTATAAGTAGGGCATAGCTGAACAAAAGCCAACATGCTCATATTTGCTTAACTGGCCCTTAAGCAGTCTGGTCTTCTCAGTATAAGAATATAAAGCAGTGATGGGTCTCTAACCCAGGATACTGTGCACTACAGTTAAAGTACTGAACTACTAAACCATAACAGTATTGCAGTGGGCAGCCTGTATGAAGGAATGTTGATAAGATCTATGCAAAGTATCTCATGGAAACCCTGCAGGCACAGCATAATCCATGTCGAGTTATGACACAAAGGTGAA
Source organism: Protopterus annectens (assembly GCF_019279795.1). Taxonomy (NCBI): domain Eukaryota; kingdom Metazoa; phylum Chordata; order Ceratodontiformes; family Protopteridae; genus Protopterus; species Protopterus annectens. The sequence goes on from NC_056729.1 coordinate 990,403,311, forward strand.
TCCTGCAGTAAGAACAGAACCTGACTTCCAACACACACAGTATAAATGTTGTAAGCGTACGCAGAACACAAAAACCAGTAAGTAAAATGCGGAAATGACCTCTTCTGGATTGTCGCTGCCAAGCTGTAAAAAGTTCAAATTCAACCTGCTGCAAGTACAGTTGTCCCACCACAAGGATACAAAAAGCAAAGTCCACTTTAATCCAACACGAAGAAATTTATTCCAAAAAATCCACAACACAAGCTCTTTCGCCTGGTCTTACCAGGCTTTATCAAGTGTAAAACATACAGAATAACTACACTCCATATATAGTGCTTGAAACAAATGCCCATAGGTTAATTAGTTGATTAACATTCCATAATTCAATTAACCTTATGTTTAAATGCATTAAAATATGTTTGGATGACTCCAAATAAAAATCTTTACCATTCATAAAATAAAACATAAAAAAAGGTTATTTTTAAAAAATGCATGAATGCATTTACTGTGAGAGGTTGAAGACCCACAGTTAGAACATGTTAATAAGATACAAAAGGGTTAAATGCTAAAACCTGTGTTTAAAAGTGTGCACAGCATAGTGATAGAAAACAAGTTAGAGTAAAATCAAATGCAAGTGTGGGAAAAGTTCACCTTCCTTGTACTATTTATAATGCAGATGACCACCATGCTCAATTCAATTATTATGTGGCATTGTCCCAACTATTTGCAGATGAAAAATGTTGAATAACCATAGTGAAACTGATAAGTGTCATCTTGTCTCAAACCCAGCACAAAAATACCTTGAAAGAAGCTATGAACATGAAGAAAAATGTATATAGCAATGCAAAACACCAGATAAAGTGTTTATGTTAGTAACTTCTGACAATAATCCATGGCAGAGGGGGGGGGAGGGGGGGGAGATATGAAGAAAAAAAAATTTCAGAGAATATAAAGGGGCAAAGCATTCACCAATACTAACAATCCCTGAACTAATCAAAGGGTGTTGCTTCTGGCTTTTAGAATGCTTGCTAGGCTAATGCTGTCATTTGTCATATATGTCATCTGCATTATAAATAGTACAAGGAAGGTGAACTTTTCCCACACTTGCATTTGATTTTACTCTAACTTGTTTTCTATCACTATGATGTGCACACTTTTAAACACAGGTTTTAGCATTTAACCCTTTTGTATCTTATTAACATGTTCTAACTGTGGGTCTTCAACCTCTCACAGTAAATGCATTCATGCATTTTTTAAAAATAACCTTTTTTTATGTTTTATTTTATGAATGGTAAAGATTTTTATTTGGAGTCATCCAAACATATTTTAATGCATTTAAACATAAGGTTAATTGAATTATGGAATGTTAATCAACTAATTAACCTATGGGCATTTTTTTCAAGCACTATATATGGAGTGTAGTTATTCTGTATGTTTTACACTTGATAAAGCCTGGTAAGACCAGGCGAAAGCGCTTGTGTTGTGGATTTTTTGGAATAAATTTCTTCGTGTTGGATTAAAGTGGACTTTGCTTTTTGTATCCTTGTGGTGGGACAACTGTACTTGCAGCAGGTTGAATTTGAACTTTTTACAGCTTGGCAGCGACAATCCAGAAGAGGTCATTTCCGCATTTTACTTACAGTATAAATGTTAATATTGGCCATGTTCACACACATCAACAAATGTAGTGGACCTCAGATAGCAACATACTGAAAGGTCACACTGGGCATGCTCACACACTTGAATAAATGAGACAAATGTCAGGCAGCAAAACACGGAAAGCCTGAACTGGGCATGCTCACACACTTAGGCCATGTCTGAGTACAGCAGTGGGCCATGCATATCTGGCAGTTGCATGTGTTAACCCAGGAACCTCTCACTATCCAGCAATCCGCCTTGTGCACACAGTTATATGACAACAGACACATACATATAATAGTGGGGAAGCCTGTCATAATCAAATATGTTCTGCAGATACCAAATTTGTTCATAGAAACTGGTAAAGCAAAGACGATAAAGACCTGCAAACAGTATCAGCAATAAACATTGTGCATCCCAAACATTAGCATAGGTTCAGAGGTCGATACTAGGCTATCTGCCCTAGGGCATGTACAAGCCTAGCCAGAGAGTGTCTGGAATTCGCAACCCTGTCAGATTACTCACTGTGCATGTGAATAGTAGGTCACACAAGATAGCCCATGTACATTTAGGCTGGTGTGCCTCTGTCTAGCAGGGACACAGAAGATATCCCAGGGGTAAACATACGATCACCCATACATTTGTCAAGATGTCTCCTGTAGGTGGTCAGTGGGTGGCTCTGCCTATGTGAAATTGGAATTACAATCTGGAGTGAGTGGAGCCTCTGGAATAATAATCTGTCCCTCCAGCATGTCCTATTAACATCTGTGCTGAGGTATATGTCCCTGGAATGTGTAGCTCCAAGGGAGTCGGATATCCTAAGGTGGAGCATGTCCAGTAATTCTGGGTTGGGTATATCTGTAAACAACAGGCACGCATCATATCTGAGTAGGTGGTAAGTGACTGAGTAGAGCTGGAGTTACTGCATCCGAACTGTGCAGGGCATCCATGTGAGTCCCTAGATCTGCTTGGTGAGGAACGTCTGTGACCAATACAGTTGCTGCAGGTGTCGGGTAAGGTACACCCCAAATGTGGCATTGTAACCAAGCATGGTTGTGATGAGTATAGGGGCACAATGACCTCACTCGACCTCGATATGAAACCATATGAGATAAGGTGGCCTATATAGAAGGTCTGTCCAACCACTTTGGCAACGTGAATGTCAAAAGCGACAGTATGAACCACTCATGTCCCCAAACCCCTAACAACTCCTACTGTATGTAATGGAGTACTGCCTATGTGGTAATGTGTTGTTATTCCCAAAGGGGATGACTATGCAACTAATGGCATTTAGCTGTAGGCCATGGCTCAGGCACCAGTCATCCATCCCTGTGAGACCCTGTTTGAGTATGCATGTGGCAGCTGGAGAGTTGATTATGGCACCCAGTTTGCAGTCAAGTGCGAACATGGTCAGCCATATTCCCCCTGTGGTAGTTTGTACATCAGACAAATATATACTGAACAAGAGAGGTCCCAGGACCGAGCCGTGTGGGATGTCATATGTAACTGGTGCATAGTCAGACATGGTACCTGCAATTCTGACCGTGTGGGTGCTATCACTGATCCAGGTAGCAATCCATCATGTGAGATATGTGTCCATATCGACACTGGTGAGCCTATGCATAATGACCCAGTGGGTTATTGTGTTGAAGGGTTTTGCAAGGTTCAGGTAGGATGTGTGGATAACGGTCCCTATGTCGATGGACCTGTTAACTGTTTAAAGAATACAAACAGGTTCAAGAGGCAAGATCTGCCCACAACAATGCTGAAATGTGTAGGACACAGTGTCTGTAGGTTCACGATGTCTATGTGTATAAGTCCCATGACAATACACTCCATAACATTGCAGAACAGGCTAGTTAGGCTTATAGGGCAATATTGTCTGTGGTCTGTTGTGGCACCAACTCTGTGGAGTGGGACCACTGTCGCAGTATGCCATTCCTTGGGTACATATCCTGTAGTAACTCCGATATTGAACAGTGATGTAATGTGAGGGTTATGCCTGTCATGAAGCTTGTGTAAGATGCAGGCCGGAACACCATCTGGTCCCATTGATGCGGTGATGTACGCTTTGGGGAGGGCATCACTCACCTGTTACTGTGTGGTGTCAGGGAGGTTACACTCTGTTGGGATGGATAGTTGCTCCTTAGGGCGGATGGGGGGGAGACATCTGCACTGAACCTGTTTACCAGGATGTTGGCAATGTCAGTGGGTTCAGGGTAAGTTTAGTCAGTATGCAGTAACTCACAGCATATCAGTGAGTGTCCACCCAGGTTCCTGACATAACTGAAGAAGGCCGTGTGATAGTCCTAAGTGTCTGGTGCAATTGTCTGGTTGGCGGCCCTTAGAAAATTTCATGAGTGATTGTAGCTGTCTGCTAGTATAGATCACAGATGCCTTCCTCGTCTGGGATTTTGCTCTATCATGTAGTAGCTTCCTCCTGACGTTGTACAGCTTATTAATGGCTGAGGTCTACCAGACAGGTCCCCTGCCATTGCAGGAGTGAGTCCTGTTGTTATTTGGGATAGCACAATCCATGCAGTCCACTAGGCGTCCATAGAATGTGTATGTAAAGGATGCAGCAGTCTGAGCCGTATTTGCCACTGTCTCAGGGTCTCTGAAGGATACCACCTTGCTTTGGTGAAGTGAGACGCTGGCTCATGAGAAGTTCACCAAGATTACCCAGGATGGGTGTGTGGAGGGTATATGTATGTCCAGTGAGATACATGTATGTTCTGACCTTACCAATGAGGGCTATATCGCTGGTGTGGAACAAAGAATCCCCATGTTGGTGATGATCAGGTCCAATATGTATTCCCCCTTGTGGCTGTGCTGACTGGTTGTGACATAGCATATGAGTCTACAAATTGTAGCGACTGTTGGGCGAGGGTGTTGGGGCTTGGGTAGTATCCCCAGTCAATATTTGTGTATTTGAAGTCACCCAATATAATGGTGTTTGTGGAGACCTTCATATTCTCCATAGTGCCCATGAAAGCTGAGTGTGGTTCCTGAGTTTGGGAGGGTGGTCTGTAGCAGGCAACAAACTGAAAGGCAGTTTTGCACAATGGTAGTTGTATATGTATGGTCTGTGATGCTTTGTGCAGTGCTACTAACCCAGAGGTGTGTGTATCTGTGATGTATATGGATACTCCCCCTAGTTGTGTTGTCTGTTCCAAGTCTTGTGGTCAGAAAGCATGGAATGAAACATAATCTGGTAGCGCAGATGTGCATAAGTGAGCCTGAACCAGGCATCTGTTAGTGCACAAATATCGCTATCCATCATACTGAGGAGAGTACTGAGTGGCCGCAATATGAGGGTAACACATCTAGTGTTGAGCAGCATTACCTTTAGTTTCATTTAACCTGTAATGTCTATGGAGGTGGGTTTGTCGTTTGAGCCCTGCTTAAAAAAGGCACTATGGTGGTAGCAAGATCCTTAGCCAGCATTCGAAAGACCAAGGGTGACAGGTGCAAGCTGTCCATAGTGAAGCTACGTGGCATATCGAGTATGTCACCACAGACTGACAGACACTGTATCCCCTATGAATGACACCAATCTGTTAGCCAACTGTTAAACATGATATGTTTGTCTGTATACTGTGACATCATAAGTGGTGGTTGTAAGATACTACTCAAGGTCAGGGTTATACTGGCCTGGGCTACATGATCAGAGTGTTCCTCCATGTATCATGTCATGTGGTCCAGGAGGTAACGTCTGAGGTTTTACGCACCAGCATGGACAATGATGGTGCCAGTCCTGTACTTGCTTTGGAGTGACCTGACTGCATGTGTTATGTGGCAGATCCTGGCACCCGACAGACAGCCCAAAGTGACTATTCCCTTGTTTGGGCTGGTGAGTGGTACATCAGTGTGTCTGACAATAAGTGTCACCTATTACAAGTGTATTAGGTGTGTTGTTTAGCCAGAAGGGCAGGGACTGTGTGGCTCACTGACATTATGAACTATGTGATATGTGGGTATTGTAGTGGGGTAGCAGTTGTGTGTGTGTCTGCTTTGGAGGTCTCTGCGTCTTAGGCAGAGTTCATTTACAGCATCTGAGTATGTCTATGTATGATAATGTGGTTTGAGTGCTGTCGCTAGAGGATATGTGAGACTGATATGTGCTGTGTGTGGTTACCTTCACCACCTGAAAGACTGTGCCAGTCATGGGTTGAGAGAGTTCAGCACCCTGTATGTCTATATAGGTGCATCTCACACATATATCTGAGTGTGTCGGGAGGAGGAGAGAGTTGTCTGTGTACATGAGGCAGATGTGACATTGTGTTAACATCACAATATTCACCAGCTGGACTGGAGAGTACACATGAAACTGACCCCTGGGCATGCCAGGATATTATTATGACATACTCTGTAGCCTGATCACAAAGGATCAGCAGGGTGTTAAGTGTGTAAAAGAGTATAACAGGGATTAGTGCTCAGGTTCGTTGGTGTTTTGTAAAGAGTAGCTGAGAAGGAGCCCAGACTGAATCATGACACCTCATTTAGCTATGTCATAAATAGCAATGTACACCCATATATGTCCTGATTCAGGGCCAACTGTACCTGACTGACAATGCCAATATCCTGACAGACAGGCCCATATATACATACCCACCTTCCACTGACGATAGTCCATATCATCATACCAGGAGATATCACATGTAGAATGGATGAGCAGCTACCTCCAATGCCAAAAGCATGGCGGGAAATGGAATACAACGATTCTCAATATGTGTCATGCATAAATTACAGAACAAAAGATCCTGCACCTGAACAGTCGGCTGAGCCTCACCCCCTACACAGGATATGGAACCGTTGAATGTGTTACAGCAACATATGGCACTCCCCACAAGTGTTGGTGCACAACACACCATGGGAAGTACAGTCCAGTACACCTATGAAGTCTGATCTGCAAGGTCATGAAGTCCATCATGGTTTTCAGTAATAAACAAAGCTATTGGCAGCTGACATACACACAACCCTACCAAATGTGGTATGTTCATGTCCGGATCATGCTTCCCAAACATGCTAGACTATTTGCAAGGCAGCCACCCAGGACATACATCACTGAACACAGCTACACATGTCTCACATAGACTTTGAATAGCCCTTTATCAACATCCCAGACACATGTTGTATCCACAAAACCAACAAGCTGTGCATAAATATGTGTTGACATATGAAGGAATGTCAATGTGTCCACAGATAGATCACACAAGGTAAGGATTATGAGGTCCTGTTTAAGCTGTTGACACTTGCTGACCCACATGGCCCATTCCTGGAATGGCATAAAGCAAAGTGTACACACATCACCATGTCCAGTCTGATGATGTCACCATCCTATAAATACAGCAGGAGAATGAAAATCAGCCAATAAAGCAAATAGCATGCCGTATTAATGTGTCTCTCTCTCTCTAATGTCATAACATAGTTACGTAGTGGTTTGAATCCTGCAAACACTGTGTGTGTGTGGAGGGGGGGGCATTTGTGCAGCTTGTTTTGAGAGGAGTGCCCTTTTTGGAGAGTGGGAAAACTCACTAAAAGAGGTATATTCCTCTTTGGAAAGTCTGATGATGTCACCATCCTACAAATACAGCAGGAGAAGGGAACTAACCAGTAAAGCAGATAGCACGCCATGTTCATGCGTCTCTGTCTAATATCATAACATAGTTAGGGAGGGTTTTAAATCCTGCAAATGCTGACTGTGTGTGTGTGGGGGGGGGGTGTGTATGTGTGCAGTTTCCATTGAGAGGTGTGCCCTTTTTGGATACTGGGAAATCTCACTAAAAGAGGTACATTCCTCTTTGGAAAGTCTGATGATGTCACCATCCTACAAATACAGACGGAGAAGAAAATCCAGCCAATAAAACAAATAGCGCACCATGTTAATGCATCTCTTTCTAGTATCATAGCATTGTTAGGTAGGGGTTTGAATTTTGGGTGTGTGTGTATGTATGCCGTTTCCTTTGAGAAGTGTGCCCTTTTTGGAGACGGTGTATGTGTGCAGTTTCATTTGAGAGGTGTGCCCTTTTTGGAGACAGTGTGTGTATGTGTGCAGTTTCCTTTGAGAGGTGTGCCCTTTTTGGAGACTGGAAAAACTCGCTAAAAGAGGTACAGTCCTCTTTGGAAAGTCTAATGATGTTACCATCCTACAAATACAGACGGAAAAGCGCAACCAGCCAGTAAAGTGAATAGTGCGCCATGTTAATGCATCTCTCACTAGTATCATAACATAGTTAGGTAGGGGTTTCAATCCAGGGGGGGGTGTTTGTGTGCAGTTTTCTTTGAGAGGTGTGCCCTTTTTGGAGACTGAGAAAACTCACTAAAAGAGGTACATTCCTCTTTGGAAAGTCTGATGATGTCACCATCCTACAAATACAGACGGAGAAGAGCAACCAGCCAGTAAAGTGAATAGCATGCCATGTTAATACGTCTCTTACTCGTATCATAACATAGTTAGGTAGGGGTTTGAATCCTGGGGATGTGTGCAGTTTTCTTTGAGATGTGTGCCTTTTTGGAGACTGGGAAAACTCACTAAAAGAGGTACATTCCTCTTTGGAAAGTCTGACGTTGTCACCATCATACAAATACAGATGGAGATGAGAAACAAGCCAGTAAAGTAAATAGCGCACCATGTTAATGCATCTCGCACTAACATCATAGCATAGTTAGATAGGGGTTTGAATCCTGGGGTTGTGTGTATGTGTGCAGTTTCCTTTGAGAGATGTGCCATTTTTGGAGACGGTATGTGTGCAGTTTCCTTTGAGAGGTGTGCCCTTTTTGGAGACTGGGAAAACTCACTAAAAGAGGTACATTCCTCTTTGGAAAGTCTGATGATCTCACCATCCTACAAATACAGACGGGGAAAGAAAACCAGCCAGTAAAGGGAATAGTGCACCATACTAATGTGCCTCTCACTAGTATCATAACATAGTTAGGTCGGGGTTTGAATCGTGTGTGTATGTGTGCAGTTTTGTTTGAGAGGTGTGCCCTTTTTGGAGATGGTGCGCGTATATGTGCAGTTTCCTTTGAGAGGTGTGCCCTTTTTGGAAACTGGGAAAACTCTCTAAAAGAGGTACATTCCTCTTTGGAAAGTCTGATGATGTCACTATCCTACAAATACAGACGGGGAAAGGAAACCAGCCAGTGAAGTGAATAGCACACCATGTTAATGCTTTTTTCACTAGTAGCACAATATAGTTAGATAGGGGTTTGAATCTTGGGGTTGTGTGTATGTGTGCAGTTTCCTTTGAGAGGTGTGCCCTTTTTGGAGACTGGAAAAACTCACTAAAAGAGGTACATTCCTCTTTGGAAAGTCTGATGATATCACCATCCTACAAATACAGATGGAGAAAGAAAACCAGCCAGTAAAGCGAATAGCGCACCATGTTAATGTTTCTCACTAGTATCATAACACAGTTAGGTAGGGGTTTGAATCCTAGGGGTGTGTGTATGGGTGCAGTTTCCTTAGATAAGTGTGCTCTTTTTGGAGACGGTGTCTGTATGTGTGCAGTTTCCTTTGAGAGGTGTGCCTTTTTTGGAGACTGGGAAAACTCACTAAAAGAGGTACATTCCTCTTTGGAAAGTCTGATGATGTCACCATCCTACAAATACAGACGGAGCAGGGAAACCAGCCAGTAAAGCGAATAGTGTGCCATGTTAATGTGTCTCTCACTAGTATCATAACATAGTTCGATAGGGGGTTGAATCTTGGGTGTGTGTGTATGTGTGCAGTTTCCTTTGAGAGGTGTGCCCTTTTTGGATACTGGGAAACCTCACTAAAAGAGGTACATTCCTCTTTGGAAAGTCTGATGATGTCACCATCCTAAAAATACAGATGGAGAAGGGAAACCAGCCAGTAAAGGGAATAGTATGCCATGTAAATGCACCTGTCACTAGTATCATAGCATAGTTAGGTAGGGGTTTGAATCCTGGGGGTGAGTGCATGTATGTGTGCAGTTTCTTTAGAGTAGTGTGCCCTTTTTGGAGACTGGAAAAACTCACTAAAAGAGGTACATTCCTCTTTGGAAAGTCTGATGATGTCACCATCCTACAAATACAGACAGAGAAGAGAAGCCAGCTAGTAAAGCAAATAGCACACCATGTTAATGCATCGCTCACTAGTATCATAACATAGTTAGGTAGGGGTTTGAATCCTGCTAATACTGACAGTGTGTATGTGTGTGTGTCACTGTTAGTCAATACAGTGTGAGTTTTGTTTTTACTATGGTAGGACATATTATGATTAAAACAGTAGGTGCATTGCACACATCAGGTATCTGCATGTCAAATATGTATGTGTACATGTCCCCTCAATCAGTACATAGGTGTGAAGTCTGCATACCACATGAATACATCTGTTTCCATTGACAGGTTGTGCCGCTGCTTCTCAGATCGTAGGTCACATAGGTAGGTATGTGACAAGGCCCTCCACTGTTGTGATCTGTGGCCAAGGTCATCTGTGCCACACACACCCATGACAGTTACTAAATAGTAGTGTTAGTGAGGGTATATGCCTTGGGTATATGTCAGACATGTTCATACACAACAATTGGCAATAATGGACAGTCTGTATAGGTGTACAACTGCCTTATGGATATGCATTCAGGCCTCTAATATCTTATGTGATACACCGAGGGACTCCACAATACCTATGGATATGTGGATACCAAGGGACACATGACATAACATGAGGCTCTATGTACACATTGGTACCCAATATACATGTTGAGGTCTACCATCAATGTGGTACTGACGGGATAGTATGTATACTAAATGTGGATGACTATGCCATAGCCGGCTTACTGCTATACAGCATGTATCAGACAACAGGTATCTGTCTGTATGATACCCTTGTGTAGGATATGCGTCCCATCCAGGGAATGCATTGTAGGCCAATGCATACATTTCCAGATGTGGATGGACACATCCCTAGTGTGTTTGCATGTACCTAAGGGGGCTATATGCCAAACAGGTGTGGTCCCAGGAATGGGTGGTGGACCATACCACTGGTTAGTGTTAGAGTATAGTACCGGACGGATCCAGCTGTTACTGAGTTCCCTACAACTGTGTGTCATTTGTCAGGACATCATCCAATGATTGCTTATAGTCATGCTGTTGAAGTTGTGTATACTACCAGACCACAAATCATTGACAGATATTAACAGTATCACCCACAGCATAGTGTCAACCCATGTCATACACACATGTGGACCCATGTTAGTACATAACTGTAGTAGAATGCATACTGGCCATTGAAAGTTACTATGAGATGTTAACAATGTGTACAACAGGGTATGCCCCACATCCCATGTGTCCACCATGCACATACATGCAGAAAGTGTGCACCCACCATGTTCACATATGTACACTTGCTAATCTGTACTGCACACATCACACATGTACTGTCCACTCACTAACACATGCTGGCAACACATTACACTTCAGCCAAGTGGCACATGGGTGGATAATACATACACAGACCTAACAATGGTGTAAACAATGCTACATTGACAGTCAGAGCTTTGATGCATAATGCCTGCTAAGACATACCTACAAGAATGTCATTACACTTTCCTGTTGACAACTTGCTAATATTGCTACACTGCTATAATGTCACCCTGTGCATCAGCACTATGTTAGCCTGTTCCTGCATCAATGTTACAGATGACAGGAGGCGACACAGGTATCATTATATGCACAGGGTGTGTTGTTGTTTGCCAGAGCCTGACACTGACCCATCCAATTGACATGTCTATGTGTGTGTGTGTGTGTGTGTGTGTGTGTGTGTGTGTGTGTGTGTGTGAGGGACAACAGTACAGCATGGGCCAACGTTGATGTAATGTGTGTGTGTATGAGTGAGCTCTAGTTGTTTGGTTGATGTGTGTGTGTCTGCATGTGCACAGCTCCACCATGTGGCTGCCATATACGGTAGTTTGTGGGACAGCCACAGACTGTACCTGCTAGGCTGTACAGATCACTGTCTCCAGCCATGGACACAGTTGTGCCTGGCAGGGGTGCTATGGACAGTATCAGGTACCAACCCCGACTGGGTACTGTCATCAGAGGCAGAGATATGATGACTGGACCCATGTCCCTGCTGGGACTGGCCAGAGCCACATGCATGTGGTCTACTGGGACAGTCAATGGACAGGCCAGCTCCAGCATGGCTGGGGCTACTACTGCCACTATGGGAGCGGCTGTGAACTGTGGGTCATCCGTGACCACTGCCAGCTGTTGCTGTTGCTGGCATGCATCCTTGTTGATTTCGCAACCTTCCCGCACGGTCATGGCTCATGGAAGACATATTGTGGAGGGCAGCTACTGTCTCCCCCAACGTCTATCAATGACCTCGGTGTAATTCCGGATGGCACCAGCAAGGTCACGGATGCTGTCATTGATAGTGGTGTAATGGGCCCTATGCACCCTAGGTTCCTGTCTGGTGTACTGTTCCATACGTGCCTGAGCCTGCATTACAGCCCAGGACATACTGGACATTGTAAGACCTGTGAGGGCATGTCTGCCAAGGGCAATATGACCAGCGGTGCTCCCCTGAGAACCCCTGGACCTCCGCCTATGTGGTACCATTCCAGGAATCCGGCTATGGCTGCTGTGAGGGGATGCAAGTGCCATGGGTACCGCATTCTCCTGGTCAATGCCAACTGTATGCTGTCCCTCGCCTATGGCCATTGGTGATGAGGGATGTGTTTACAGTATGAGTGTGCACATAGATGGGGTTGAACACTGTGTACTGTCGAATTGGCGGACCAACAACAGACCCTGTAAAACCTTCCTGTGCCAGAATACATGTCTCATCATTAACACTATTTCTGTCAGTGGCTTCAGGTTCCCTGCTGCTTTCGGCCACCCCTAACTCAGCACCTGTGAGAGGAAGACAGGAAACACACTTTACAGTCTGCACATGATGCATGCACACATGCACACATGAACACATGCACACATGCACACATGCATACATGCACACATGCACACATATACACTCCTCACTACAGCACATACACACACACCAGCAATCCAGTACATACTCTGTAGTGGGCGAAGGTGGGTGTCAGTATCACAAGGCAAACAGTCACCACACACGTGTCAGCATGCAGAATATGTGTTGCACATGACCATGCAGTGCAAGTGTAGATGCCCCTATTTCATGGCAGTGTACATGGCTTTGATGCAACTGTGTGGTAGTTCATTGATTGGCTACACCCTGGAACACAATGTGTACCTGGACACAACATTGCTGTGCAAGTATTATCAGCCCTGCAATGCCCTGTGCACCATTGCTCACAGGTATACATGCCATGGCTGCATGTGTTATCTGTTTGACACATAGGTTTCCATGTCTGAGTACAGTGTCTGTGTCCATAGCAGATAACAGTGGGCACAGGTGTAGCACATGCATGCTATGTACACACACGGGATGAGTGGTGCATGTTGATGTGAAGAAATCCCAATGCTCGACATGGCCAGTGTACAGTGGTTATGGTGAGTGTGGGACATATTGCAGATATGTCGGTGCCAGCCATGGCATGGCATGCTACACAACTGCAACATTAAACACCACACATTGGTATATGACAGATTGTGTTGATGAGCCATAGCCCTGGAAGACAAACAATATGTGTGAGCAAGTCATGTGGCACACTTGACATTATTAGGTACAGATATCACTTAACTGCCATATATAGCATCTGTTTGTCTGTCAGACGATACACACGTTCAATACCACATATCAGTGCTCAGCCCACAACTGGCTGACAGTGCCTGCCACACTCCATATAACAAAGGAGGTGTGTCATGTGACCTATACACCCACTAGCATTCCAGGACATATATGTGACACTTTGTTCGGATTGCGACTGCTGTGCATATTGTGTATACTGGCATATGTAAGCACACACACAACATGCTATGCATATTGTGTATAGGTGCATATGTTTGCACACACACAACACTGAGGTGCACAGCAATGACTGCTATGAGTAGTACTGTGGTCACTGTAACTGGATGGGGTGTAGTACCCTGTGCCATCATCATCATGCATCTTGTGGTCACTCACAGCTACTAATGTGTGCAAGACCACCGCCTAGCATGCTGTACCTGAACTGCTGTGCCATGGCTACGTTCACAATTACACAGCCACTTTGTACATGAGTGTGTGAGGTTCCCAATAGGGAGCATTGCCTAACATGACTGTGTTATGTGTTGAAGAGTGTTGCACAGCCCCATGATAGGCCTCTATCCCTGAGGTACATCATGTGTATGTGAATGACATGTGGGATACTGAAGTGTGACCTTACAGTGGGTGTGTGGTAATGCCAAATGTAGCATGTTTTTGTGTACTGCGTATGATACATGTGTTCTGTTGTGTACAGCTGTAGCAACTATGCATATCCAATGTGCAGTACAGTGTTGCCACAAATGTGTCTGCTGCTCTGTGCATTGCATGTGATTGAGGCAGCTACTGACTTTACTGAGATGTTTAATGTCTCACAGCAAACATGCACAGCATGCATTATGCATAGGTGTGTTACGTGTACATGGCCTACAACTCACCTATGACATGTACATGTCATTACCAATATTAAAGTGTTAACACACTCACCAGCCTGTATCGTCTGCCCTGCTGTCACACCAGAGGGACCTACAAGAATATGACACAGTTTGTCAGTGGCCACAACTGTGGCATTGCTACTGTGAGTGTGCTAAACTACAGTAGAACAACAGTCAACAGTCACAGATGTACAGATACTATTCCAAATATCAGTATTGCACAATAGGCAGCACAACTGCTGAACACACAGTACACATCTCACATATGCATATTCTAACAATACAGGTAACAGTAGTCAACAGCTAGGGCATATTACCTGCACGTTCCATGTCATCATGCTGGGTGGCTCCGGCCTCCATGATGACACATGTGTGATGCTGTTGCTGCTGTAGGCCAGGAGCCACCATGCTTAGGAGCAGCTCCTCCACTCTGGTGAGGGGGGGATGTATGGCCACCCCACCACCTGTGGCAAGCTGTTGTCTATTGATGTCAGACACACGCTGCCAGACATGTCTAATTAAATCACTGCATTGATGGCATACCTGCTCATATGTCCGGTTATGCATGCCTATGTCATTTACCCGACGAACAAAATCTTGCCACAGTGCAGTACGCTCATGCTGGTGCTGGCTGGCCCTGGAAAACAGCAGTGTATAGTGCTGCATCAGGCTGCTGTGTATTTCCTGTTCCTCCGCAGCTGTATATGACAGATTGCGTTGATGAGCCATAGCCCTGGAAGACAAATAAACGATATGTGTGAGCAAGTCATGTGGCACACTTGACATTATTAGGTACAGATATCACTTAACTGCCATATATAGCATCTGTTTGTCTGTCAGACGATACACACGTTCAATACCACATATCAGTGCTCAGCCCACAACTGGCTGACAGTGCCTGCCACACTCCATATAACAAACCAGTATACACCAGTACTCAGCACATTGTTTGGGATACAATAGACAACCTCGCCACGGGGGTATATATCAAGATAATGCATGAAGAAATATGTTATCCAATGCAATGAATGTAAAGTACATTTACAGTATTACCAGTAAACCACCCTAGTCGTTGATGCCATACCCCTACCTAACATATGTGCACGGTTGTTAATATAGCTGGCATACTGCTGTAACAGAGTACACATGTTGCTAGGTACACACACATACCCTGTAACACACATGTGATTGCGGGCATGGTACAGGCATCATTACACACACATCAGACATACATACAACACACAAATATATGCCGACATAGATGAGCATTACCTGTGTACCTTACAGTACTGTGTGCCCCTACTTACAGATACCTATGCCTGAGGTATGTAATCTGTGCAGACTACAGGAAACACACAAGACAGTGTTACCAGGGAATGTGAACATACACCATACTGTGCTGTTTAGGCCTACAGCTTCAGGTAGTACAACAGTTCATATGTGAGCTGGAGTCACCAGCAGTACCACTTACTGAGCATACATGTATTGCTTCAGCCTACAATGGGACACCACAGTCATACACAAGGAACTACGTCACAACATATGCCATCCTACTATGTCTGCATCCTAATAACTGGCACATCTTTCTCTGGCTTCACACCTAGGACACAAACTACCATGACAGAAACATCCTCACACTAAGCTATCACACACCTTTACAGACTTTGCACACATTCACTGTCACACTCATTCCACCTCACATAGCAGGTATGGCCCTGAGTACATGTGTTTGTGCATTGTGTCATAGGTAGGTAATACACTACTGGCCCTAGGGCCTAGAGCAGCCTAGCCATATGCTACCCTGGCCTTTGACACACATGTAATGTTATTTCACTTGCTCCTGTCAACTGGATACACAGAGGTGACTCCCAGGGCATATTACCTATCTCCCAAACAATCATCAGGGGTATGTATGACATCTGCTAATGAGGACCCTTGTTTGTTAATGCTGGGTGGTTTAGTCCAGAGTATGGCATATTTGTGGATAGGTACCTGTACCTCCAGCATGTGCTGTTAAGTGAGATGGCGAGGATTAGGGCCCTAGGTCATATAAGCCAGAAGGATTGTAAGGTGTTGACATGGTGGTTGGCCAACTGCTATGGGTGTGACATAGCTCTGTATGTCCAGCAGAGGTAACCTCTGGGTGAGTGGTATGCAACACATTCTAGCTGTGGTTTTGTGAGTCAGTCTTCATAGGGCATGTGTTTGAGGGCAGTATTACTCTTTGTGAGGTATGTATGTGGCCTTTAAACTTGCTGTAGTTGTCATGTGAGGTACATACCACATGGGGCATTGTGATGAGTAGAGGGGAACACTAACCTATATTTCCCTAGATGACACACCTTTTGTGATGACACGTACCACGCAGACAGATTACAAGACTAGTGTGGCACTGTGATTATCAAAGGGGAGGCTACTGTCCACTTGTGTCCCATGTTCCCTTCTGACACCTTCAGTGTTAGGCAGGCTACCACCTATGTGGTAGTTACTGGGTAAAGTGTTTTGGAATGGGGTATGGCACTGCAGTACCAACACTGGTGTTCAGTCCATGCCTTGGTCACCAGGCACCTGTTGCAGTAAGTATGACCCCTTGTCTCCCTCTCTCTCTCTCTCTCTATATATACACACACACACACATATATATATATATATATATATATATATATATATATATATATATATATATATATACACAAAAAACCGACAAACTGCAAATGAAGAAACTATTAAATGTACAAACAAAAACTTCAGCAGCAAAAATAAAAATTCAAAAACCACAAAGATAAACGAAACTGATATTTGAGCGCGCTTTCGTTCTTTATTGTATAAGAACTTCTTCAGAAAATGAGTCCAGAACATTAGGAAAGAAATATAAACAGTAAGAGAAGGGCAATAAAATTAGTAACCACCAATAGCAATTGTTCAGCCCTGTTACATCATGTCAGTGTAGCATTCACCTAGAATGGTAATAAGATTCATGAATAAACATGCAAGGTAGCCAGGAAATGTAAGAGAAATGGAGAAGTCAGTAATTCCACTTCAAGGCACATTTCAAATTAATGTTATCATTTAAACCTGGAGTGTAATCCACTCCCAGTAGGAGCTGCCATTTGAGTTCCCTCACATGACATATACTGGTACTGCTTGCTGTCTGCAATGCCACACACTACACCCTACATACATATGTGCACATAGCAACCTTCAACAACATATATATGTCCAACCTTCACTAACAGTTGCAGTATGTCCCTTGCCCTATGCACATGTGCATATACATATAGATATGGACTGCTGCCACATATGGATGATTCACAGTATGTATAGTACCCTTCAGACACATCATTCGGATGCCAGCAAATACATATCTGTTACATACCTTACCTCTGTATTCCTCACCTCCATTTGTTGCAGCTGTTGCTTTTTTTTTGGTTTTGGTTTCCTCTGTGTGTTGGTCTTTCTTTGGTTTTGGTTTCCTCTGTGTGTTGGTCTTCCTTTTCAGTGTCTGTCTCTTACAGCCTGTTTGTCTCTGTCTGTCTGTCTGTCTGTCTGTCTGTCTGTCTGTCTGTCTCTCTCTCTCTCTCAGTTGGTGCAATTATATTATTGCATGTGTGGACAGCAAGTACAGGCTGCTTTTCAGGGTATCTACACATGTGCATGTGATGGCCTCTGCACCAATTGGTACCCACCATTTAGTAATTGCATGCAGCCTGCTGTGTGGTAATTGCAGTACTCACTGTGATTGCAGGACACTGCTATAAAATGCTAGGTTAGGTAGGCATAGCCCTTTCAGTTGTGCAAGGTGGGGCCCATGCTTGTTTGCTGTGGACACTGTTGTCTCAGTCAAAAGGTTGGTATATGTCTCATATCTGAAGCTAGGGTTGTAGCCAGTGATATGCATGTTGTACTGAAACTTGACTGTTGCTTCTTCCACTGAACTCTTCTCAGTGTGTAAGTTTACTCACACCTCCTAATGCTAACACTGGATACATGGGAGTATGTACTTTCTTTTTGAATTAGAGAATTAACTGGCATACAACAGTAGTTATTGCAATGTGTTCCTATGGCTTTCCTATTTTCCCTTTACATTCACTCATTGTAATGCATGATATATTTCTTACAGCACCAAGGTATTGTATATCTGCTGTGGCTTAGTGGTACTCCATGCAGACTGATAAGTCCAAGTTGTGGTGTTTGAGACTGACAAGGGTATTTTATTTTGCTGCTGAGCAGTACAAGGGCCCTGTCATACACAGTGACTAAGGCACTTTTAAGCAGTTGTAAGCAGGTTTGCATGATGCTTAGCGATGCTTAGCTAAGCGCACACATGCGCACACTGGTGCAAACCCACTTACTTCTGTTTACAAGTGTTTACTCTCGCTAACCCCCACACTCATTTCTTTGACAGAAAAGTAAATGGGGAGATAGGAATGTGGTGATAACAGGTGCACTAAGAGGGGAAGACAGTAGGGAAACCAGCTCAGGCTGTACAGGATGTGTGTGGGGAAGGTCCAAAGCTGCCCGTTTCTTTACCAGCAACAGCTTTGCATATGGAATACATTAGGAGTGAAATTTGAAACCTTCCACCCCTGAGAGAGGGGTGAGGACAACTAAGTATGTTGTACTACCAATTATGAATATCAGGCACATGCACTGTTTGTGAACTGCTATACTGTCATTAGTACGTTACTCACTTCTGAACAGTTTGTGGTTTGTTTGTGTTGACATTGGCACAGTCTGCTCAGGACAACTGGACATATTTCAGTACTGTGTATGCCTACCTACACCCGTGGGTGTGCCTGACTACACAGGTATATGGTACTTTTGGGGAGGGGTGCAGAACTGCAGAGAGCATTATTTATTATTGTGTGCTGTTTATCTTGCTGAACATGCAGAGTTGCTGTGCACCTGTTAGTCTATAAAGGCTAGTAGTCTGTCTCAGTAGCTCCCACCTGTGGACATATCCAGATGGTAGACAGAGGTTAGCCTAGTATCCTTTGACTGTGCACCACACCAGTCTTTTCAGCACCTGAACAATGGCATTGTCACTGGTGGTTGCTAGCAGTACATGGCTACATCCTTTGATATTTCTGTGGTGTATTCCTACATATGGGCATGCTTGTGGAATTCATTCTACAGCTATTTGCTGAGTGTGTAACAGCAGACAAGCTGATATGCCTGTGTGTTTCTGACACTTCCAGGCCTCAGATACCCTCAGGTAAATATTTGAACAGCCTCAGGGAAAGGTACATATAAGTGGGATACACATGTGATATATTTCAGATATTTTGCTGTTGGGACTTTGGGGGATTCGGAGCATATGTATTACTACACCTTTTCTGATGTGCAAGCAGTGTCTACTCTCACTTATTGACATTTTTCATTAAGTGAGATTCCCCACCTTTCGGCCTACTGTTACTTCATTTCACAGGGAGTCAGAGGAGCACAGCTAACATTTGTTTGCAAATCAGGGACATCCCTGTAAATCAGTCACAGTTGGAAGGTCTGGCCTCTGACCTATTCAAATATGCTAGTGTTTATCCTGCTTTGATACTGTGTGGGGTTTGTAAGGTGCTACTGTAACATGATTCCCTACTAGCATGGCTGGTTCTCTTTTCACAGTGATGTCATGCAATTCCACAACACTTGCTGGTTAAGGGCCACAGAACAAGATTTGTGTTATGCCATTCCTATTCTCCCTTTACATAAACTCATTGTAATGCATGATATATTTCTTTCAGCACCACATTATTGTATATCTGCTATGGCTTAGTGGTACTTCATGCAGTCTTGTGAGTCCAAGGTCTGGGGTTCGAGACTGACAGAGGTATTTTATTTTGCTGCTGAGCAGTACAAGGGCCCTGCCATAGAGTGACTAAGGCACTCTTAAGCAGTTGTAAGCAGGTTTGCGTGGGTTTGTGCGACACTTAGCAATACTAAGCTAAGCGCACACATGCGCACACTCGCTTAAACCTGCTTACTACCGTTTAAAAGTGCTTACTCCTGCTAAACCCCCATGCTAATTTCTTTGAAAGAAAAGAAAATGGGGAGATAGGAAAGTGGTGAAAAAGAGGGCACAAAGAGGGACAGACAATAGGTAAACAAGCTTGGGATGTGCAGGACGGGTGTAGGGAAGGTCCATAGCTGCCCATTTCTTTAACAGCAACAGCTGCTCATATGCAATGAATTTGGAGTGAAATTTGAAACCTTCCACCCCTGGGAGAGGGGTGAGGACAACAAAGTATGTTGTACTGCCAATTCTAATTATCAGCTTACATGTTTGTCCGATGGACATGTGTGTGAAATGGGCAGCTATGTATGGGGCGTAATTTTATTGTGGGTACAGATTGCCCTTTTTTTTTTAGGTAAGAGTGGGAAGTGAGGTAGAGGAAGTAGGTATGTCCAGGGAGGTAGGTTGGGAAGGTAAACAGACAAGACAGACAAGACGCATACAGGGGTAGTGTATGACACATGGGGTGGGTAAACACAATTGACGGGGTCAGATATTTGGAAATCACAAGCCCATGAGCCCACAGATGGTAACAGTGGAACTGAGATCCCCATCCATGGGCAGACACCACTGAACCTTCACAGCCCCAAGGGTGGCTGTGCTGGGGGCTGCCTAGGATGGGCAGGCTCACCCATGAGATGCACCACTTTTGCCTCAAGCTGGCGTAGGGGATCAGCGACTGTATGCTGGATCTCCCTACGCACCACAGCCTGGACCCTTCGAAGGGTGACAGGTGGCCCTTCTCCGCCCACGCTTTCATGGGGGGATGAGCCACATCCCCTGCAGTGCTTCCACCCGAAGGTGGCACAGGACCAATGGAGGAGGAGAGCCCAGACTGGGCACCGGACCTGCTGGTGCCAGGTGAACTTGCCAGCGGATGAAGGACAGGTGGGTCTGCTAGGACCGGCCTTCCCATATGTTCTGTGATTAGGTGTGTTTAATTACAATATAAGCAAAACAGCATTCCAGATTAGTTGTAACAGCATACAATAATATTCCCATTAACCTAACACACCAAGGGTACAACAGTTGAACAGCATGCATAACACATGCATATATTGAACCACAGTGGTTATTCCAACAGCATGCAGGGATGTTTGGTAGCAACAGGCCACAATGATTCTGGTGTTTAAACAGGGCACATGCATCGACTTGAATGCAGATATTTATAGAACAATAGGACATATGTCCCAACAAATATTTAAGATTACACATACCCATTGAGGTGTGGAATTGCATGGTTTATGCACATACAGTAGGGTGTAGAAAAAACCTCAGTTAACATCTTATAATGACCTTTTAGTCTACACTACACTCCTAGTGACTGCAAGTGTATAACCCCTACATGTATTATTACACTTGCCACCATACATTAGGTTGTGTAATGGGTTTGGCTAGTTCAATATATGCCTGATCTATATCTGACATACTAACTGTCCAGGATGCAGATGTTACTGCTACATATTTCTTGATTGCATTTATATTTCTTTATCTACATATCTGGGATGTTTTCACATGACATTTTCACTTCGATTTGTACAGAACCATGCTTTTTTTTACACACACTCACATTTCTGGGGAATAAATAACATGCTACACGTGTGCCAGGTTTACTTATTCATGCCAGCCAGTAACTGACTGTTGTGGACTGTATATATGTTTCACAGCTACTAGCACTTCCATCACCCACTTTATATGGGACTGCACAACTCTGGGTTGCCAGCACCTTTTCAAACAGTACTGTTTGTATAATGCAAGGGTACAACAACATTTCAGACTCTGTGACACAGACACACTCTGGGTTTTAGACCTTTATTAATGACATTACACACTTTTCCACAGGCTCACTCCTTTATTTGTTTAAACTGTGTATATGGCAGACATGTTCAAGACATATTATACCTTTATTAATGGGTTAGAACACTCCTTTTTTAGGCTCACTCACTTATTTTATATGACAGTGCCTGCAGAGATATTATTCCAGAGATATGTTACCTTTCTTAATGGGTTACTACACTCTTTTTCTGCCTCTCTGAGGTTTTTATCTGACAGTACATGCAGAGGACTTATTCAGGCAATTTTATGGCTGTATTATTGGACTACAACACTTTCTTTCATGCTCTCTCCCATATTTTATATAACAATACATGCAGAATAATCACTAACCTGCCTGGTGGTGCAGCCTTAGCAGCCTATCAGCATAGGCTTGCTGATTCGTAGCACGGTCACCTGCAGCTGTAAAGTAAATGAAGGGATATTGAGACATACCTATCCATTATACATACTCCATTATCAATTCTTACATACTGCATTCCATGGCTACATACTCAGTTGTGGGGCATCCTGCATCCCACGGGCCTCCTGTATCCATTGGTTCAGGCGGTCCTGCTTTCATCTCTTCAGGTCTGCATGGTGGTGATGGACCTGCTCACCAGTCCGAGGAACACCTGTGGCACTGGTGAGGTCACGAGCTAACCGGTTCCAAGCCTCTGCCTTGTACTCCATCCCTTGGAACTGACCCTGCAGGAGTCTTGACTCATGATGGTGGACAAGGAGCCAAACCATGTATTTGGACTCCTCGATGCCCCAACGTTGCACTCAGAAGCATGCTCCCTCTCCGACACCAGACATTCTAACTTCAGATGTGAGCTACAATCAGTTATGGCATGTATTCCCACCTGTGGGGCTTAAATATGCCGCATTTCCCACACTTTTTTGTGATTGGCCATTTTGTAAAATTCTCGGCTCACTGCAGACCTGCTTAGTAATGGTTAAACTATCTTTGGTAAGTATATGAATGTTAATAGCGGCTGTTTCTCATATGTTGTCATGGCTTAGTGGTTTTGTACTTTGCTTCTGATGCACAGAGTCCTGGGTTCAAACCTTGTCATTCATTTTATTTTCATACTATCCAGACAGGCTAGGAGGTGTGGCTGCATTTAAGCAACTTTGCTCTATGTTGTTCCTCGGTGCCCTATGGTGCCCTGGTTGGCCTGGCGCACTTGTCCGTGCAAACACATTAAGCTGGGTAAAGCGCCATTGAACTATGGGCAACTCCATTGCGGTGGGTAAAGCGCTATGAAACAATGGGCAACTCTATTGCGCTAGGTAAAGCGCTATTAAACTGTGGGCACCTCTATTGCACTAGGTAAAGCACTATTAAACTATGGGCAACTCTATTGCGCTGGGTGAAGCGCTGCTTAACTGCAGGCAATTTTATATCAGGATCATTTCACTGCTTTTTAGTAATGTTTAAACATATTTGTCAGGTATTATTTCATATACTGATTTAAAAAATAAATACAAAGGGGAGTGGTGGGACTCAAACTGTGAATGCCTCTTCTTTGTGTGAATGCTCTACCATTACGCTATCGCTATTTGGTGTGATTTGCATAAGCATTCTTTCTTATGCTCTTCCATGTCAGAATTGCTAACTCTAGCTAAGCAATGGGCACACCTGCTCACACACGCGCAAATACGGGCAATTATTTTGGGATTTAAAAAAATATATTTAATATTTTGCATTTTAGAACTATAATAGGGGTTTACAATATCAGGGAGTGTGGTGTTGGGTGCAGGGACGTTTGAGCGGACTCGCTTTTGTGTGTGTGCTTTTTTTACTTTTAAAACACTTGCAGGGGTGTGGACATTTAGACTGCTCAGCAGTCCAATACGCCCCCTGCTTTCTTACATGGTCCGTGTAAGACTTATGGTTGAGTCAGCATGCCCTCATGCATATTCATGGCACACTGACATCATACAGTTCAACTGCAGCCTCCGAGTAAGACTTATTAAGTCTTACATGGAGGATTTGTGAATCCGGGGGCTTATCTTTACTATTCTAATGAATGTGGAAAAAACAAAACAGGAGGTCTGCTCCCTTAAGTAAACTCACTGTGCAGTGATAAAAGACTGGGCTATAGGCATTGCAAAGACCAGATGGCTTAGTGGTTAAGGTCTTTGCCTCCCATGCACAAGGTTTGATCCTGACCTCTGACCAATGTGATTGTTGCCACCAAAAATGGGCATGGGTAGTTACCAGTGATACCAGTGATAAGTGGGTTGATGACCTTGCCTACTATGACCCACGCCAGGGACCTGTGCTAATGGTGGGAGGGGAGGGGTATGTGCCCCTATTGGCCAGTGTGTGCGCCTGGGTCAATAGTTGCCCAGATAGCTCTGTTGAGTGAAAACTGGAATGCTATGCTTAATGATGCAGCTTGGAAGTGGATGACATAAGGCTGGGCATCCTATGGAAGGGCAGCAGAGCCACTTGGCTTGGGATCTAGAGTCTACTACTCAGGTGGTGGAGGGAAGGGTAGGAACTGTGATGAGAGAGAGGCTTCAGAAGGTAAGGGATATCATCACAGACTCATGGCAGTCAGACTCCAGTGTAATGGTAGGGCAGCCTATGCCCCAAAGCAGGGTTGTGATAGTGAGGAAAAGGTGTGTTGCAGGACCAGGACAACATGAATTGGTGCTGATAATGAGGGACTTGAATGCACATATCAGGACAGACAGAATAGGATATGAGGAGTGCCTGTGTTGGAATAAAGAACTGTCATAGCTTCAGAAATAGAGACAGTCACAAGATCACATACAAGAGAAGTCAAAATGCAACTCTGGTAAACAGTTGGCCCACAGCATAAACCACTAGTTGCCAGCTGGTCAGAGAAGGCTCTAAGCTCAACATAGACCAGGTGGAAGTTGACTGGAGAGAAAGTACAACAGTTCAAGGAATTACTCAGGAACATGTGGCCAAGCCAAGTATGGAAATAAGGGTACATAAGGAAAGCTGGTGGTGGAATGCAGAAGTCCAGTAAGTCATCAAAAGAAAAAAGGAGTACAGGAAAAAGTGGGAGACAGAAAAGAAAGGGCTACTGGTTGGCTAACAAAGAAGCTAAGAAAGAAGTTGTAAACTAAGGGAGGTTGCTAGGCAAAGACAGAAAGATGAAGAAGACAGTCTGACACCCTTCATAAGGGATGTCAGCCAACCTGCTCACCAGCCGAGATTCTGAATGAGGAAAACCCCACAGAAGCTGTACTGGTCGTCTATGATGAGAGAAGAAGAGGAGCCCACCCTAGAAGACAACTAAGGAAGATGACGTCAGGGAAAGAAGCAGGCTCAGATGAGGTCACAGGAGATATCATAAAGATGCTGGGTAAGATAGGGGAGAAAGGGCTCCTGAGGGTACTATCTAGGTGTATCCCAGATGACTGGAGAATAAGCATACTCTTGCCAGTGTACAAGAACAAAACGGACATCCACAACTGTGGACAGTAGTACAGAGGCATCAAACTCTTATCACATTGTATGAAAGTTCTGGAGAGTACAGAGGCATCAAACTCCTATCACTTGCATGAAGGTTCTGGAGAGGGTGATTGATAAATGGATATGCAGAGTAGTAGAATGTAAGATGGGAGATGAGCAGTTTGGATTCAGATCAGGATGCAGCACAACTGATCCAATGTTTACATTGTGACAGATACCTGAGAAGAAGCTAGAGATGAGGAGAGAGTCCAACTGGGCAATCCTAGTCTTGGAGATAGTATATGACAAGATCCCAAAAAAAGCTGATCTGGAAGCATATGACAAGGTCCCAAGAAAGCTGATCTGGGTAGTACTGCAGTGGTTTGGAAGAAATGAGGACATAAGAGCAGAAACCAAAGCAGCTCCAATTGCAGAAAAGATCAAAGAGAACAGATTGCAGTGGTTTGGGCACATGTGTAGAAAAGCAGAAGGCAATCTGGTGAGGAAGATTTGCAACAGACAGGAAGAAGGTAAGAGGAAGCGAGGACATCCAGCAAAGAGGTGGATGAATTGTGTGAAAGAAGATCTGCAACAGTCAGGCATGAGTGTTGAAGAAAGCAGGAGTGTGGCACTGAATTGAGAGAGTTGGAGACAGTTAACACGATACCTCAACCCCATGTAGAAAAATTGGAAAAGGGGGGCTGATGATGGTGATGATGATTGTAGGAATGTGATTAAGTTATAACTGATTGTGTATTGATAGCATATGGATGAATATAGACTACCAAGAGTTCCACTGAGGTTTATCCACATTAGGTGAGTACCAACAGGAAAACTTACTGACATATCTAAAGAAGTAGTCTTTCCAGTTGTCTGGTAGAAACTTCCAAAGTTTACAGACAACAAGTAAATAGCTGACCCTTATAAACCATTTAAATTCTGATGGCTGGATTAGAGCTGAATGAGTCGAGAGCCCCACAACCAAAAGGGGGGGAGGGTTCTAAAGGCCAAATTGTAAGTAACAAAATTTCCACTGCAGTAGTTCAAATGAGTCATGCACATCTGCTAATAATAGGATAGGTGATAGTGCAAGTTATTTTGAAGAGGGGTTGTCATGGGAGCTGGATTGTGAGTTGGTCCAATGTAGGTGATCCTGCAGACTGTGATCTGACAGTGCTGTGGGATCATAACTGAGACCTTGAATGATAGGTTCTGGTAGGGGTGGATGAATGCTGATGTTGATTGCATATAATGTTTTGCATATTCCCCCTGACTAGTTACAGTACTTTCCTAAGAAACACTTGTCGCAGTATCTGGGCAGTATTAGGCAGTACCCTATTCTCTTCCCTTTCCAAGTCTGGCTCCTACCTGAGTCTGACAAATCTTAACTTGTGTATGAATGGAAACAGCCAAGGATGCTTGGTATGCCACCATACTGCACATCAGTGTGATCATGACATTATCTCTACTCTGGAAATCCTCACTTACACACTGGAGGATTCAGACCATTTCTAGCTGACTCTCTGTGGCAGTATTCTGAGCCCTAACAATGTCACTGCACACTTGCTGCTGGGAAGCCAATGCTTTTAGTGTTTCTTGAGGTAGCTGTAACAAATGTCTGTGCCTAGATTCCCTTTATAAAGGTTTCACTGTCAACACTGTTGTTACTGAATGTTTGCCATCATCTTGAAAGTGCTTGTCTGCATTTGGAGATATGAGTGTAGAGGAACAAGGGGTTTCCTCCTGTAGAAGCATGAGTGCAATATCAGCAAGTGCTCAACTTTGTCATGAAGTGTCAGATCCTGCAGAGTTATTAAAATGTTGTAGAGTCTGAGATCCTGACAATAAACCTGGGCACTGCATGCCACTTTCTTCAGTTTGTCTCATAATTATAAACATGTCATCATCATCAATATCTTCAGCAGTCATTCTGCTGCTAACCACCTCCAAATTTATTGGTATAGAGGTACTGTATGTTTCTGCTCCTGATGCTATAAAAATTATTTGAAAACATTACTAATAAAGAAATAGCATTCAGTACTGTTTGCTTATTAAGAAGCTGTGGTGGACACTTACCATGTACACTGCATTCATTGTCATTATGTGCAGACGTAGAAGGTTCATCAAGTGATAGTGATTGTCATGTGCTTAATGTAATCATTCCTTGGCAGCAGTCAGTTATCTGTATAAATATATGTTACTGTTTTTAAACCAAACTTCTTTAGCCAATGGGTTTTGCTGCTGGAGACATTGGTAATAGCCAATGTCCACCCCACCTCTAATTATTCCAGTGCTATCATCTTCTGTGTCATAGTCTTCCCCACAGATGGAAAATAGGTATTCCTCATCTGGTGTTAATAGGATAATTCTTGGAGGCCTTCTCCACTGCTAGCATGGGCAATTAAATTCTGCCTCGTCCTGCTTCTTCCACATCCTCCCATATCATTTGCCCTCCTGTTGCACTGTGGTAATGTGCGGTTTCTGCCAACCACTGCATTAATATCTAGGGCAACTTGAATCCAGGATTTTATCCTCACAGCTTGTTAGGGCCCCCTTTACCATACAGATGTTTCCCATATGTCCCAAGGGCGAGGGGCAATTTTCCTCATAGCTGAAGTTGTCTTTCTCTACCTTGATCCCTTGCTTTGCTTCATTACTGCACATAAAAATGGTCATACATAAAACATTTAATGTAGTCATCAGTTAAGGTACATGACACTGACCCTCTGTGCCTGCTATCTTTGTATAAAAAAGGTAGGCCGCACAAATTCCATAATAATGTATCAGTCCAGTCAAATAAATTTGTGCTAAAGTAACGTCTGCAATATTATAAATACATTGGAGTAAGGCAATTACTTTTTTAATAGATTTATCTTTCCTCTACCCTCTACAATTGTCATATAATCATAATACTGCAATGTTTCATTTATAACTGTGGCTCGGAAATCTCTTAGTAAAGACACATGTATGTTGAGCAAACAAAACATCCTGACTGTGGCAGTACTTTCCACTTAAATCACTGCATTTCTACCATGTGTGCACAATCACTAAATGATCCCAAAGTAAATTATTTTTCTCGGTGATCATTATTCATTTCCACTGCAGCTGTTGCTGCTGCAATGATTTCCCACTTTACAGTATTCATTAATAACCATGATAATAAGCCTGTGATATCAGTAAAATACACAGTTCAAATGTACCTTACTAATTATACATTATTTTAAGTGTTTCATATTAAATTGTAATATTTTATTATTTACTTACTTTATCATGTCTGCAGTTTCCTGAAAAATTTGCCACCTAACTTGAGTACTCTTAAGTTAATGTGGTGGTATTCAAATATTTCATATAAATTGAAGTCCATTTACATAGTTTATATACAAATTGGGCCATTTTACATTTGTCTGCATGACTCACAGTAATATGAGAATGTGTACAGCAAATTATGGACATACCAAACTCTTGGCTACTCATGGATTTGCTCGGTTTTGCAAGAACACGTTACAGACAACTGCAAAGTCTGTAGCAGCCCACATCATTTCCCAGCATGCCATGGGAATGTACAGATATGCTCATATTTGCTAAAATTTGAAGACATTCAGAAAAAAATGGAGTCATATGTATTATAGTTTGCAGAACCATACAGTGTAATCTCTGTGCATCTAATCTCATCTGGCACATCCTGTCACCTCAAATCACTGAATAGTTTATAAAAGCTTCTCATTACATAAATAGGTAAATGTGTTTATGCATCCTGCCCTCCCAAAAAAAAAAATATTCCAGAGGCTGGAATGAAGGCATTAAGATAGCTAAGGCAAAGTACACCAAAGGAAGAAACTGTAAGCAATACAAATAGAAATGAATATTGCTTTTTATGTACCATATAAATAAATTTAGAATGTATTCTTTAAAAAAAAACTGGTATGTGACAATGCATTTTTGGTTAAACCAAACTTGCCAGCAACAGCAGATGCACATTCCTGCTGGTTAAAAAGGTTTGGTTAAGGTGGTGTCACACCCAGAAGGAGTGGTTCTAAACTTGTGAACCACAGCCCTGCTCCTACTTTCGTCATTCTGATTCAGTCTCCTTTAGTCAAGGCAACACATGTTAAAGCATGAGGCTGTGTCTGATAAGGACACCAAAATCACAGAGGTAGTATTTGGAAAAAAATCAATATTTGGCAGGTGTTTGGTGAATTCTTTGAAACCCTGACACTGATCACCCACTTTAGCTAGCAGTACCATTACAGATATGATGACCTGAAGAAGAGAGGGTTGGATCAGATATCTGAGTGGGTAGACCGAGGGTTGGGGGGGTGCAGCCTCCCACTTGGGTAAGTGTAAAGTTTTATTATTTTGTTCTCGGTCACTAGGGTGGCCTACTGTTGGTGTGCCCTAGGACAACTTTCACTGAAAAGTCCATTCATCAATTTGCAGCTTCAGTAAATAGTTGTTTGATGAATAGGGGTTCAAGCATAAGCAATTTGATACACTGATATAGACCCAGGTAGCCCAGGTACAGGCAAGAAGGTCAGAGTTCTACAGTTAAGTATATAATACATATATTTTTTAAAGTCATATTTAACATAAGTTAAACTCTTATATTAATTTATTTAACATTTGTTTACCAGCAAAGTCTGACTTGGAACAAAGGCAATTTTTAGCAGGGGCCCAGGGAGAAATGCTCCAAATGCATGTCTTTGAAATTTGGAAGGAAACCGGAGCACCCTGATTAAAATCCACACGAACAGAGGGAGAACATGCAGACTTCACACAGAAGGCACCCCAGCTGAGCATCGAACTGGAAAACATCTTGCTGTGAGGTGACAATGCAGCCGCTGCACAACTGCACCATCCATACGCTTATACATATTAAAATATAACAAAGTTGCATAAATGAAGATATTTGCTAGATTAAATATATGTGCCTGCAAAAATGTATTTTTAATGTTATTACAGTAATACAAAAGAAAGAATAAACATATTGGTAGATACAGTTGCATCTGAATGCAAACATATGTATTATTCTCCATATTAATAGAAATGTAAAATATATATGAGTCAAATAATAACCTGCCTGAAAAACATGGGTATGCATCTGCATGAGTGCAGTTACAACTACTTGTTCATGTATTTACATAGAAAGAAAAAAATGTTTGCATTTCCATATCCATCCATCAATCCACATCCCCTTTTTTCCCCATTTTTGTACATGGGATTGGGGCTTCACTTCAACAGTGACAATCATCTAGAGCCGAGGATCGCACCACTATTCATATGGTATTGCATTCACTTAAGAAGTAGTTATATTATATGCAAACGGCATATAGGCCAGCATATATTTAGTAATATAGTACTTGTATAAGAAAGTCATTTCTTTTCAGAACTATAACTGCATGTACAAGATGGCTAAAGTCAGACAGGCACCAAACCCTAATCAGAGAGGAGATTAGGGTAGTGGAAGATGGAAGTTTGCTTCAGTGCGAAGTGAATGTCCAGCACATACTTTAGTGAGAAATAATACATTTGACTTTATACATTTCAAAAAATCACCTGATACACTTTTAGTTGATAAGGAAGAAAACTATAAATCACACACTTTGGAATTGCTTAAAAAGAAAAACCTTCCATGATGTCCTACATTGTTCTGTGTATTTGTCCATTCTGGCTAAACAAAATTCAAGAGACTGTTAAATGGAAAGCATAATATTTAAAAAAAATCGCCATCAAAATTAAACATCTTTTATATTACAGTAATGGGTAGATTGGCAAAGTCTGAAAGTTCAGAAAATTCAGATACAAAATATATAATATATATATATATATATATATATATATATATATATATATATATATATATATAGATAGATATATATATGTATATATATATATATATATATATATATATATATGTGTGTGTGTGTGTGTGTGTGTGTGTGTGTGTGTGTGTGTAGATATAAACAAATGCTTGGTAAGCAAATACTGCAATGAATGCAGTTGCTTAGAAATAATAATGGCATGGCATACATACGCGTTAATGAAAAAAAGTGAAATACAGGTAAACAAGAAATGCCTCATTTCTTAACAGTTGAAGCTGATATCTCTTATAATCTCTGACAGAAGCAGTGACAGAAAGACTGTCTGTTGGTAAGCATTTATAAAGCAGTAAATAGTATTATCTGTTTAACTGATTTTATTACAAAAATATATATACATATTTTATTAAAGAAAGTATGATCCACTGAATGTTACAAACACAAACTCAAACAACCAAGACCAAACTTCCATGAAAACCTAAATTACAGAAACCTACATTAACGAAACCCATTTCAACGGAGTACACTATAAAAAACAATAAAACACGGCATAACATACACACTACAGTACAGTATGCAGGGGGGCAAGCCCTCTGCACCCCCCACACCCCCACTACTGATATATACCAACTCCGAAACAGCACTACAGTGGAGAAAAAGGAAAATTCCTTTAGCCCCACTGTACCACAATCTCCAACAACTATATAAATATACATACAACCTGGCATAATTAATTATCAGCTCCTCGTTTTTCCATACCTCTAAAAGATATCTCACCCAGGACTCCGGGAACTACTCTTCTACTTTGGTACAGCTAAAACCACTTCCTTATTCTTCTTAAATGGAAATCTCCTATTTATGGCATTGTAGGCTGTTTTGTTAATCTAACCTTCTGTAATTTATGTTTTTGTGGATGTCTAGTTTCGGTTGTTTGAGTTTGCGTTTGTAAGGTTCGGTTGATCGTACTTTCATTAATAGAAAGTAGATTCATATATTTAAATAAATATATGTATATATATATATATATATATATATATATATATATATATATATATATATATATATATATGTGTGTGTGTGTGTGTGTGTGTGTGTAAATAATTAAGAAGAATTCATACAGAATTCTAACTCAAGCACTATAGAACATTCAGTGGATTACTGCAAGCAAGAGTGCTATATGTCATAAGTGCAGTGTTTTGTCTTTAACTGGTTTTATCACTGTATATATGGAAATTAATGATAGATAATAGTAACTTAAGGACTAGATTGCATTCAGTACATTTCTGCAAGAAAGAGTGATATATGTCAGTATGTCACTGCAATTTTTCTGTTTTTCACTAATTTTATTACTGAATATAAGGAAATCACTGATAGTAGTATCCAAAGGAATAGATTGCATTCAGTACATTTCTGCAAGAAATAATATGTGTCAGTATTTAAGTGCAGTATGTCTGTCTTTAACTGATTTTATAAGGTGTAAAAAATTGTAAAGGGTTTTCTTAATGCAGTACTGCAAACAAATGCATCCGTCCATCCATTCGCAAGCCTTTTTTCCGATTTTTATACATGGAGTCAAGATGTCACATCAACAGAGACAATCATCTAGAGCTAAGATTTATGCCATCACGTGGCTAGCCCTACTGTGGTAGTTCTTCCACACCACAGATACTCGCGTGCACACTCACACCTATGGCCAGTTTAGAGTAGCCAGTCCACCTTCTGCATGTCTTTGGAATGTGGGAGGAAAGCAGAGCACTCAGATGTCAGGCACAAATATAATCATTATGCTTGTGTAATAGATCATAACATATAAACCCCACCATTATGTGATAGCAAACACTGTCCTGCCAAGTAAACATAAGGGCTTCCCTTAGTATTTTATCCCAAGGTCTGCATAAGCATTTCCATAAAATTTCATCCCAAACTCTGTATAAGCACTTCTCTTACATTCTGTTTTATTTCAATAAAGATTTATAAAAACAGAAATGGTTTTAAGTAAGAAACCGAATACTGTGTAACTTGAAGTATGAATTTATTGAGTCTATGTCTTTTTGTCTTTTCCCTATGTTTTTTCTCTTTTTTTTTAGTTATGTATTCTTTGTTCTTTTTTTTTAACTTTTTTCCCATTTATGTTCATTTTTTATGGCTTAAAAATCTCTTGGAGTCACCTGGACACATGCATCCCAGTCTAGGGATCACTCACCCTCTGACTGTCTTGTGGACATCCTTATAGGGTTGTAGTGGTTGAACCAGTCCTGATGGCACCCTGTCATCTGACAGCTTGGCAAACCTCATAGAACTAGGGCTTTGGGACTTGTGGAGGATGTGCTGGAAGAGGTAGTTGACTGTAGGATTCAGTCAGTTGAGGCTTCATTGCAGTGTGTTCAAGACATGCTGCACCAGCTCTTGGTGAACACTGTACTACTGCAAGCCCCTACCCACCAACACTGGGGCCCTTCACTGCCCCACCATCTGGAAATGGAAATGCCTGTGGCTTGTGGTCAGGGACTCGTGCAGGAGTTTCAGTCCTTCTTCCCTTATGCTTTCATCTAAACCCTCTTACCTACTTCACATCCACACTACCATTTATATAAAAAAATTGAAAAAATGGGGGGGGTCTATCCCCTGAGAAGAATATTGTGCCCCTCCTCTTCCACCTTCTCCCACACAAGCCTCTTCCTTCTGTGTTGCCCTTTTTGTCATCTTACCCTTTTCAGTCTTTCCTTATCTCCCCCTTTCTATTCTTTAATGAAACTATCTGGGTATCCACATAAAGATAACCCAGTGGAAAACATACTAAACTCTCATTTTTTAAAAATGTAAAAATAAATGCTGAACAGCCTATCCTTTGCCTTAATAGCTTTAAGGGTGACTACACATTTTTGTATTCATCCTTAATATCCAAAGACATGCAAAGTAATACAAAGTAATACTAAAATCTTGGCTTTTATGTAGTACTTTGCATCTACTTAACACTTTACTTTAGATAGTAGGCATGCTTTTCAAAATGCTTTTGATTCCCTTAGTCATCCCTAATGCCCTGCACCTGGATTATTTGCATATCTGTGTAGTGGTGTTCCTTAGTATTAACTACTATGTAGCTGCAAACTGCCTGATTATGAATACCACCTGGAGTGTCTGTTCTTTGCTGTGGTGAGTTTCTTCTTATCATTTAAAAATGCATGCTGTATGTGCTTAGTCCACTTTCTGGGAATTCTGGATGTGCAGCCCATAAGATTTTATTTTAATATTTTTTTTTTATTCTCTGTTCATGGTGATCTTTGAGGATAATTAAATCAAAGAATGGAAATACAGCATTTTCAGGATCATTGCTAAATAATAAGACATGCTTGAATAGTAACATCAATGGTAATACAAGTCAAATCAGTTTTAAACGTGTACTGCTTCAACAGCTTAAGGGATTGCACAGTCCATAAATGCCAAAAATAAAATTCATTTACAAGCATCGTAAATGTAATCAAACCAGTGTCCCGAGAAAAATAATAGATACTATTATAAACTAAAGTGCAGTGCAAGCTGTCTTATATTACAATGTGCCACTTGGTAAAAAGTATTGTTTTGCTGGTTAGTTTCCAGTTTATCTGTATTTTCAGATAAGCTGAAAAAATATGCTGACTGTCTTGTTTTTATATGCTTTCTAAAGTACGTGGCAAATGAGTAGGGCCGAGTGATAAAAGACAGGTTTACATTTAAGTAATACAATGACAGACATGCTCTACCCTTGTAGAAAAAGTTGATTGAGCAGGTCAGTGTTATAACTACAACTCATACCTGAGCATGCCATCAGTCTCCATTAGGACAGTCTGATAGCCAAAGGTTTGGAATAGTAGTCACGTAGGCTAGCTTGGGATATGCAGAATGTTGTTCCTCAAAAAATATTTCATGAACATAATGCACCAATGAAACTGTGTATCCCCTTGCTCTTATAGGTGTGAAGCTAAGTATCTACATGTTTTAAACTTAATTGTTGATTTTGTACACTAGATTACCAAATATGGGCAACTTTCCAAACTTCAGTCATAAGTAGGAATTGTTGCTAAATTTAAAGACGGCAACAAAATATCCGCTTCTTTGCTTTTTTCGCTTCGCGCTACTGTCATCAATTAACATAAACATTGCAAACAAGCAAAAGCAACGGAGATCTTTTTCTCACGTTGTTTTTTTTGCAACTCTGGTGGCGCGGCGCAAGCAGTACATCAGAACGCCCGAGATGCCAGAACATCGCGGAAGGGCAGTAGCTAAATTACCTTTGGTTTTTTTCCCCGGCTTTGTACCCGGACCAAACCAAATCCAACCGTGGATGCATTACCATTACCCCTGGTCATTATTGCTATAATAGTCACAACTGTCATTAGAGTTGGCATTAAGAACATTACATTCTAATATGGCAGACAGGAACTGGTTTGAATTATACATTTTGATCAAAAGTATTGCTAAGCTTGATTCATTGCTCAAATCTTGTACTACAAGTAGCAGCATAATATGGTAGTCCTTCCTATATATAAAGGTAGCCTGGCTGCCTTACTTAGAAGGTTAAACTAGGCTGCTAATAATTTTCAAGCAGTCAAAGGTTTTATTCCTACAACTTCCTCTTGTAAATCACGTGATTCTGAACATGCCACCTGGCCAAACAGTGCTTGTAGGTTACACTTGTAAATAGATATTTGACCTTGAGCAGGAATGTCAAACTCAAATTGTCATGAGGGCTGTATGAGGATTAGCACATTCAGTTGAGACTCACAGTCTCTAAAACAAAGATGCAGGCATCCAGTGCTGCTAGAACTGCAGTGTGCACTAGCTTTCCTCACATAGAATTATGCTGTTTTGAGAAACACTTTAGGCCTGAGGGGACACATTTAGTTTGAGATCCCTCTTCTATGTTAAAGCACAGTCATGCCTGAAAGAACTGCACATAAATATTGAGCTAAAGATTTACTGTTGGGTTAAGTCTAAGTACACCAGTTTAGCTTGTAAACAACTCTGTCATATTTTAATGCCTTCCTGTTGTGCAAAGACATCTCTTATAGCAGTTTTGAATTGCCTACTATAAAGATGAGAACTTCTGATATTACACATTCATATAAATCTTGGCTTAAATATAAAGACTTGCTTGAAAAATATTAATTGTTGTTGATATGTATAACTTTAATGTATTGATCAGCTGTGGACCTGTGTAAATAGTTATTTGTTTGTTTTATAATTAATTTATCTATTGTTTTAAAACAAAATAAATAAAAAAAAAATGTCTTACATGTTTACAGTCTTAGTTTGTTTTGGAATTCCATAGGGACCAGATACTTTTGTTTGTATATTTATTAAATAATGAGGTAAGAGTCATTATGCACAAATGACTGCTTCAGTGATGCCCTTGGGATACTGCCTTGGTTCAAAATCATACAGTTGAGCTTACAAATGAAAACTGAAAAAATAAATAAATAAAACAGGGCTAGAGGATAAATATCATTAGCAGCTTATAACATTCAGTACTGGACCACTAAATAAATCCATGCCTGGACTTCAAAATGAATACAGGCATTGTTCACATTTTTATTTGCTTGAATCTGCTCTCACTCACCACCAGTACTCACTCGTGCAGAGGCAAAACATTATAGTCACAACTAAGGAGAATTTAAAGCCATTGCAGATCTCGTAATCTATATTATTATGATTGGGTCTCCAATCATATATTATGTTTTTCAGACATGGATATCAAGAAATTCACCTCAAGAGTAAAGAGTGAGAGGTGAATCTTAGCATCTTTGCTGAGAACATATAATTAAAGGTTATGACCAGAGACCCGATCATAATTCTTTGTAGTGCATGGAGCATTATCTGTTCCATGTACTAGTAGTTACAGTGAAACACTGTCAGAAAGGCAGTGTGACACAATAAAGCAAAGGCTACTTTTTTGGAAGCATTTAGAGAGCTACTGATTAATACAAAGACTGATCGCTAATGTTTATTTGAAACCAAATGAATCTAACCTGCATTTCTCTTTTCTTCTTTGTTTCCAATGTTTCTGATCTTGGTTTTGGTGGCATGTCAGTTTGATGGCAGATGGATGGTATGCTAGCCAGAATGGTATTGGCAGCTTAAAGCATGAAGGGTCTATTAGGCTGCTAGGGATGGCTTCTCCCTGATCTATTATTAGCTGGCACAGGTGCATCAAATATTTGATTACGTCATATTTTTTCCTCTCATAATTACTTCTGAGGCAACCAATCTCAAATTATAGATCTACAAAACTGCGATTGGCTAAGTATTGCTCTAAACTCCTGAAACCTTAGTCTTACTCCATTTTTAAAGGTAAGATTGCAAGTCATGGAAGGGAGGAGAGAAATAAATGAAAAAGGTCAGTACGGCAAGTTGTATTCTGCCATTCTAATTCAACATTGTTTGGCAACTCAAAGTAGAAAATTTAACTAAAAACAGTAACACTTATTAAATCGGACATTAAAATTTATTTATTTATGGGCAAAATCCAACTTGGAATTAAGCCAATTTTCTGTGGAGGCCTAAGGAGAAATGTTCCAGATGCATGTCTTTGTAGCATGGGAGAAAACCAAAGCACCCCAAGGAAACCCACATAGATGCAGGGAGAACATGCAGACTCCACATACAGGGAACCCCAGCCAAGAATCAAACCGGAGAGCCTCTTTCTATGAGGGAACAACACTAATGCTGCACCACTGTGCTGGCTGCTGCTGTAATAATATTTTCTGGAAGGTAATTCTTGGTTAAATGATGGAACAGAATTTATCTAGTTATTGTTTGTACTTTATTGGTTAATGACTCAGAAGCCAGTATGAACATTTGATGCGTAAATGTGTATTCACTTCAATTTGGATGATTGTACTGGCTAACAAATATCTCTAAATCCTTTCATATCTTCATAAATAAGTGGGTTTTTTTTGTTTTTTTATTTGTTATATTAGTGCTTCAAAGATGAAAGTTGCCTCAGGAATCAATGTCAGAAGCTAGAGTTAAGCGTGGTTAAGTTTTGTTTTTTCTTGCATTTTCTTACATTTACTGATCAAAGGAAAAGATCAAAAAATCAAAAAGTACAACTTGTTACAAAACCTTAGAATAATCTCTCCCCCCAGATTCTCTACAGCTTGCATGATGTGCAAGATCGCTGCAGGAGCTCAAGCAGGTAATATGTCTGCCATGTGATCCAGGAACAGCCTCCAGTGACGTGCACGAGCGCTCCTGCACTATTCCTGCATGGACTAAGCCCCTGTATGCAAATCACCCCATTTGCAGGAGAAATCTATGCAAATGGGGTGATTTTGCAATCCAGGAAGCTTGCAACCAGCCATGCAGGACTAGTGCTATCTGCAGAAATGTACTCAGTAAGTAACCAAGTACATTGCTGCAAAATCCAAAACGGAGATGTGACAGCTCTAAATAAAGGCTGCATATCATGTAGCAAGCATGCCAATTGCCACGTATAAGGCCATTGGCATTGCAAACAGTAAAAAAAAATAAAAATATCAACTTTTATTTTTTTTAGCTGCTATCGGCTGTTTAAGCGTAGGGCAGTGGAGCGCAAAGGGGATCGGGGGAAAAATAATAAAATGAACTTAAATTAAGCATTCTAACTAAAAGCAGTATTCTGCCATGTAAATCAGTGCAAGCAGAAGACAACATGGCCAATGAATAGTGGCTGCTAAGGGCGGAGGCTCAGTGTGAGACGTGTAACTATGCATTATCAGGCGATCCTATGCAAATTAGGAGAACGATAGTGAATCCCAGTTTTCCGCAGCATGCTTTTCAGGTCCCAACAGTGTAAGAGTAGGAACAGCTTGGTGCAAACCTAGCAGTTAGCTGACATCATGAGGGGCTGTGTCAGGCATACTGTAAGTGGATTGGAGACCTGTGGCTTGGGTTTGCTCCTAGCTTAGCACAGCTAAGCAAGGGGGTGTGTCTGAATCGGTCTAGCACTCTTTACAGTGCCTAAGCGAGTGTGCATGCCGCATACCGGGTTTTAAAGGAAGAAAAAGAAAGTTAAACCAGGAAATAACAGCACTGTGCACATTTGAGCACTCTGTTTGCACGGCACCCCAGGGCTTAGACAGGAAGGCAATGGGAAGGGAAAACAGCAGTAGGAAGGTAATCTAGGAGAACTAGCATAGCTGGCTGGTGAAATGTATCAGAATCAGCCAACTACACAGGCAGCAGACCAGCCCAGCACAGAACACTATTATAAACTATGCAAACACCTTCCCCTCTGGTTTTTCCCACACTCTACACCACTGGTGTATACAAGCGGGGAAATCTTAACAAACAAAACCTACAAAATGAGAAGGGGTGCAGCAGGCAACATAGAACAACATGTGCAAGAGGCTGAGGGTGGTGAGGATATGAATGCTGCCGATCAACCCACAGTGAGGAGACGGAGAAGAGTGTACAGACCCAGGGTAAGCTACCAGGGGCTACATGAGCTGGAGATAGTGGAGTGCTATAGGGTTGACAGAGGCCTCCTACAGCAAATTGTTGAACTGTGCCGGCCACACCTGACACACCAAACTGACTGAGGGGAACCCATCCCAGTGGATACCAAGGTATGTGCAGGTCTAGGAATACTAGCCACAGGTACCTCCCAAAGCACAACTGGGGATATCATGGGGATCTCACAGGCATCAGCATCCAGAGAATTCCACCAGTTCCTGGATACCATGTCAGCACATGCCGGTGAGCACGTATATTTCCTCAACACCGGTGAGGTGTTGGCCAGCAATGTGCATTTCTTCCACCAAATAGCAGAATAATCTGATGTAGTGGGTGATATAGACTGCACACACATATGCATCAAAGCACCACCTGGTGATCAGGGTAGATCCTACATTAACCACAGCGGCATCCCCTCCATCAACTGCAGGGTCATCTGTGGTGCCCAGGGCAATATAATGAATGTGTGTGCTGGCTACCCTGGAAGCTATCACAATTCCCACATAAGGCATCTGATGCAGCTGTACCAGAGATTTGCCAATGAGGACATCGCCTACGGTCACCTAGTGGGGGATGCTGGTTACACACTGGAGCTGTGGCTGATGACACCCATCAGAAGTGCACACATACCTGAACAAGAATGCCATAATGAGGCACATGCACAGACCAAAAGTATAATAATACATGTGTTTGAGATGCTCAGGTTATGATTCCAGTGTCTGGAAACATCGGGTGGAGCCTTGCAGTACTCACCAGCTACGTGTACCCAAATTATTATGGTATGTGCCATGCTACACAATCTGATCCTGTGGAAATAGCTGCAGCAGGAACAGCATGGGGCAGGGCCACACAGCCCCCCACCAATGCCAAGGCCTGCACAGGCACAGAGTGACTCAGAGGAAGAACAATCTGAGCTTGCCCCATTAGACAGATGGAGGTATGCCCAGTATGTCGGGGCTGCGGCAAAGAGACAACGTATAGCACATACACTGACACAGTAAGGATCCAGGGAATGACACCTCTCTCTGACTTGCACATACAGTAAAAGGGATGCCAGAAATGACACCACCTGTGCTCAACCATGTATAGGGAGTGTACTATGTGCATCCAACATAGGCAGCCCTCCAGCACCATCTGCAGTTCTGGCACACCCTCAAGGTAAGTCAATCAACCTAACTAGAAACAAGGTGCCATGTAGACTGGAATCCAAGTAAATCCAAAATTTTAATTAACACACAATAACATCAGGTTAGCGCTTTCGTTTGGTAGATATCACCAAACTTCTTCAGACAAAGTAACAAAGCTAATACATTCAAATATATACTGAAAAACACACCCTACCTAACCATTCAATTAACACCAATTAATTAGAAACTAACAAGTTAATACATCATTACATATTTAAAAATCACATTCCTACAATTCAAATAAACACTCAATACATAAATACAATATATATATATATATATATATATATATATATATATATATATATATATATACCATGGTTTATATATATATATATATATATATATATATATATATATATATATATATATATACAAATACAATAAAATATTCAAATTTCATCGTCTGATGAAGTGGCTTGGTCCATGAAAGTGCACACCGTTTGTTTATTGTGGAAATAAATTTTTGCATTCTTTTACATCGCAGCCTTGGTCTGTTGCTTCCAGTGTTTTTATGCTATTTAACTGGATTTTGGAAGTACAGTTTATCTTAACCACTTATTTTTTTGGTTTTGCTCATTAGATAGGGTGTGTTTTTCACTATATATTTGAATGCATTAGCTTGGTTACTTTGTCTGAAGAAGTTTGATGATATCTACCAAACAAAAGCGCTAACCTGGTGTTATTGTGTGTTAATTAAAATTTTGGATTTACTTGGATTCCAGTCTATGTGCACTTTGTTTTGAGTTTGGTTGGTCTACCGATGTTTTTTCTAAGTTAATCAAACTACCAATTGCCAAATGGAGTAGAATGTGTCATTACCTGCATCTATGGTATGGATGTGAGCATGCAAGGGAATTGGATGGCTGAATCTTATGGTCGCAGAAAGTAGACACCCATAGTGGCACCATGACATCTGTAACACATACTGGAGTCACCATAGTAGCCAGTACTACACAGGGTGTCAAAACCCACTGCAGGAAATATGCTGGGTGACATGTGTGTCCATATGACTCACACATGCCAGTCAGGCCGGTTCACGTACCCAACAACAGTCTCAGCCAGCAGGACA